>NC_084518.1:14817378-15117378 GCF_024500385.1 Phyllopteryx taeniolatus
GCTCATGATTATACTGACCTCAGGCATTATGGCAGTTAGATGAGAACATTTTGTACAGATATATTTCATACTTTACAAGGTTTAAGGCGTTGGACCCATCTACGGATCCATCTGTGCAATAAAAAGCAATAAAAGTGGCCACACATTATTACGGCGAGATTTACTCAGCTTTGACAGCGCAACATTAGTGCACAGCTGGAGCTAGCTAAACATAGTGGGTATGAGGCGGAAATAAATAAGAGGTGTAATGTCTTGTGGAGCTCATTTAAGCTTTGTTAAAGTTAAACTACAGCTGCCAAACACACAAGGCTTTTGTTTGGAAAACATTGTCGTTAACATTAAACCGATAACGTAGGTTGCTGAGAACTATGACTGAGATTTGGGCTAAAAGGTTTGCTCAAAAAGAAACACGGATCCCATTCAAGAATGATGACCTAGCAGGAAAATCCTGATTGTGCGGTATTTTTAAGGATTAAGCTTTGTGGCCTATCCAGCATTAATTAAAACCCCAGTGCCCGAAACAAATCCTTTCAACTGCACTAATGCCCTGAGAACCAAGTATCAATACCTGAACTTGTTACAACATGTACTGTATCTCCCCAAAAATCAACACCGGCTATATCCTGGTCATATGCAATTACAGTCAGTTACAACATGAAACAAGGCCAAGGCAATAACCTATTTCTGCTGTGTTGCATAACAACATTCAGTCAATAACTGTCATTGGCTGGTCTCTAGTAATCAATAACTAAAGTCGGTTACAATTTAATCTTTGCCAATTTACTAGGGGCAGCTCTGGGTTTTGACCCTCATTTTCATTTCAAAGAAAGACTGTTTTGCTTTTTCTTTGTCTTTTTTTTTTATGCCACCACAAACTTAACGTATGATGACCATAAAATCAGAAATGGAACTTGTCAAAAAGTGTCTGGCTACTGAGTACAGTATGAGAAATTCATATAATAAATTTCAGTGATGAACCTTTGCAGCCCTTCATGGTGAATTCTTGAAATGATGATCAAATTTTGATGACATGCGCTGTACAAATTAAATGACATAGGGCAAAAAAGCTTTGCAATTTAGCTTCCAATTGGAGCTGTTTTTTGGCAAATTCCCTCCTTGTCGGAGTTTGTAAAAGTACAAGCCCTCCAGTTTGCCCAAAATGGCTGCTTTAAACCAAAATGGCCGTCTTCCTGCACAAGTTTGGGAATGGGTCCTTGACGCTTTTTTGTGTGTCCTGTTATGATAGACATGTACACCCAATTTCCTATCCATTGGTGAAACTGGTGTCCGGGGCTAATCTTTTTGTAACTTTCCAGGAGGCGTTACTGAGCGAGTTACGAAGTGTTACTTAAGTGCAAGGCCATGTCATGAAGATTGTGTTTGTAACATACAGTGAGTGCAATACTATATTGTAGTCAGAGTAGTGTTTGCATGATTGAGGGCTGCTGTGTTTACCTTTCAGGTTGTCCTGCTCAGCCCGCATGATGTCGATCAGGGAGCTCTCCAGAGTGTTCATGTTGAAGCTGTCAAATGACCTGGTGCGTTCCTAAACAAGAGAGGAAGAAATGTCATCAAAGAAGGTCTGATGAGGAATAAAAGTGTTATTAACGTGTACAGTATGACAAGGACCTACAAGACTGGTCTAGTCCTTTTGTGTGTGGTAAAATGTGTTACTCTACGTATGCTGTGGTACTGTAAAGTATTGTTTTAAAATGGCACTAAAAGGAACAGAGACAGTTGTTATAGGCAACAGCTTTGTCAGATAAAAAGTCGCATACCAACCATAGTGAGAATTGTTCTTTGGGTACGCATGCAAACACAAAATATACTCACAAGTCCAAAACATGTAGTGACACACTCCAAGCAAGGGTTTCCCAAATTTACCCAATATTTTTATTGGGCTGCCAATGACAGGTTAAATAAAATACTGTATTCAATTTTATTGATCATCAATCAAACAGGCAAACATTTGCTTTACCAACAGGTGTTTTATTCCATGTTTGGCATGATAAAAACACGTCTTCTGTATTCTTTATCTTGACCTTAGATATAGTCAATGTCAATATATGATATATTGACACTAAAACCCTCACTAACATGCTGACTCGACTCCACCTAAATGTATCCAAGTGGTAAACAAAAATATTGTTCTCTTCCAAAAAATCGTAATCTATGCACCCTACCAGTGCCAAATGTATGCACTGTAACAGGTATGTTTGCTGCTAATTGCCCCATGTTAAAACACCAAGTGATTACACTGTTTCATTCCCTCTACTGTCAGTTCTCCATTTGCTGTTTGAGTAAAAGCATAAAAAAGTTCCTCGGTCATGTGCTCTCAACCCTTTTGCTGGTTGCAAATGTTTTGTTTTGTTTTTGATTTTTTTCCAGCAAGGTGACGAGAAATTGTTCAGCCATGATGATTTGACTGTTTGGTCACGACTAATAAACTAGGGGTGTTCCCTAGCGCATCATATATGGAATGGGGTTGTTTTAGAGTGCAAAGATGGAAAAGGACAACAAACAAGCAACAATAACATTCGACAGAAGTACCAATTCTAAGTCATTTTAAATACAGTCAACTCTCGCTATTCGCAGGGGTTGAAAACCAGGACCCGCTGCGAAAATTTGCAAATAGTAGACACAGCCCCTAAAATGTAAAGAATGGTCTATATTAATAGTTTCAACACTAAATACACCGCAAACTATGATCCCAAAACACTTTCCTATCATTTCAAACTCATCTTACATTATCCTTAGAATTACAGTGCCGTGAAAAGTATTGGCCCCCTTCTCAAAGTCTTATATTTTTGCATCGATTCCCACTTTAATGTTTAAGATCATCAAACAAATGTCAATGTCAGACAAATATAACCCAGGTAAACTTAAAATGCTGTTTTTAAATGGTGATTTCATTTATTAAGGGGAAAAAAAACAATTCAAAGTTATCTGGCCCTGTGTGAAAACGTAATGACCCCCCAAACCTATGAACTGTTTGGGCCATCCTCAGCAGCAACAACTGAAATAAGGAGTGTTCTATTACTGGCAATGAGTCCTTCACATCTCTGTGGAGATATTTTGGACCACTCTTCCCTGCAGAATTGTTTGAAATCAGCAAAAATGGAGGGTTTTCAAGCATGAATGGCTTCCTTACTGAATCGATATTGAAACATCAATATCGAATCGAAGCCCTGAACAGAGAGGCGCTAGTTTATACAAAGACTGTCTGTGTTGCCAAGTTAGGGACTTTTTTTTACTTTTTTGAGTGACTTGTGAGTTAAATTCTTGCTAATAAACAGGCAACACGAGCAGAATCGCTTTCCGTACGACAAGAAAGGAGCGGGTGGAAGGCTATCAAGGTGTCGCTCGCTTTGAACAAAGACAGTGGCCATTTTTTGGAAACGTTTTAGCCACTATGCTATGCTAGCGAGCATTTTTTAGCATGAACGGCGTTTTTAATGTCATGTCACTGCATTTCAATTGGATTCAAGTCTGGACTTTGACTAGGCCACTCCAAAACCTTCTTTGTTTTTTGAAGACATTCAAAAGTTGACTTGCTGATGCGTTTTGGATCATTATCCTGCTGCAGAACCCAAGTGCACTTCAGCTTGAGGTCATGAACTGATAGCTGAACATTTTCCTTCATGATTTTCTGTTAAAGAGCAGAATTCATGGTTCCATCAGTCACAGCAAGTTGTCCAGGTCCTGAAGGAAAAAAGCAGCCCAAGACCATCACACTACCACCACCATGTTTCACTCTTGGTAGGATGTTCTTTTTATGAAATGCTGTGCTACATTTACGCCAGCTGTAACGAGACATATTGTTGTACTTTGCTATTAGCCATTTTATTATGTTTTTTACTCAGTGATACACAGGGACTCTCTTTTTGTTTTTTTAGGACGTATAGTATATTGCAAACGACTATCCGTAGGTGGGAACTTACTGTACATTATGTTAAGCAGCAAGCTATTATCAGCTGTTAACCTCACACGCAACACGCTGATGTTCACTGTCAAGCAAGCCCACTATCAGATACTACCCAATGCTAGCTACTCCTCTGCGAACATGGCACCTTAGAAACAGCAGGGAATTTGGGCATTATAATGAGAGCACAGAAATATGTGGATACGTACAAATAGGTGCATTTTTCAGCTAATAGTTTATTTTCTGCAGAATAATTTTGCAAATGGCGATTTGCGAATCAGCGCAGCTTTACTGCTACAGAAGTTAGTTTACTTTTAATACTTGCAAGAATGTTACTTAAAAAAATGCTTGCACAGTTAATCAAGGTTATACAAAGGCCACAATTTGACTGCGGAACAGCTTTCTATTTTTTTTTAATTAGTTTTTAAAGTTAGTGTTTGACCTTACAGATTTCATTGTAGTCAAAGTAAAGCATCACTGTACAATCACAACAGTATCTTACCAAATGATGACATTTTGGGAAATTGACCAACCTGCAAGTAATCTGCAATGCCACCACATGGTTAGTATGTTCACTTCTTGCCGGTCACACCCTGGCTACACATTGGTGGTGCCACATTCTACATGCCACAATGCGAGAGCAGAGCAAGGCCACCTCAGGAAGAAAAGCTCACAGTTCAATGATAGACCACCGAGTCAATGTGAGGTCACATGTTGGAGGGGTCACAAAAACATATCTCAGCACATGATCAAGGGTCGTGTCGGCAGGCAGGGCACTTTTCTTTTTTTGTGTGTGTGTACTTTCTGATTTGACATTCTCCAAATTCATTTACCACTTTTTATCTAATCAACAAGAGAGTGGTTGGATGTCTTGACATACCACCTGGTTAAAAAAGGAGGCCATTTAACAGCACCATCCAAAATGTCACATTTGAAAACATTTTCAGTGCTCAATCAGACTATGTGTAATATTTAATCATTTGTGAATCTCTACTGTACCTTTATTGGACCTCAGAGTCAGTAAAGCGCACAGTGAAAGAAAGGAAAAGCAGAAAAGAAAAGTACATACTCGGGCTGTGTACGACATTATAGATCAAACGGGGCATAATTTGTAATGAGTAAGACTGCAAATACAATGGTTGACCCAATATGATTCATTTCTGAACAATAAGTGAATGGTGAACTGGAAATTGTTCCAGCCTGTGATGTGGTTCACTCCCCTGAATTCACAGCAGGCAGTCTGGTTTCAGTTCCCACATAGTGACATTGTGAATGTGAATGGTTGTCTGTCTATATTTGCCCTGTGATTGACTAGCGACCAATCTAGAGTGTAGTCCACCTTACACTTGAAATCAGATGGTATGGGCTCCAGCTTCCCCGCAACCCTGTTAAGGTAAGCGCAGCAGACTCTTTCCTATGTTAATTTGTTCAATATTTGGTTCATCTGGTGCATTAATTTCTCATGTCACCTGCCTGCATGTGAGAAGGGGTTAAAAAGGATACCTGGGTGAAATATCAATGGGAAGGATTATCCCAGGATCGAGAATGTTTTGACCTCTACATCACCATTTAAATTGCCGGAAAGTTGTTTGTTTCACCCCGTTATTGTGTTCCTAATCACATACTCGACAACAGGGAGGGAGAGGAAGGCCAAAGCAGAGAGTGCAGAGGCAGATGAAAGAAGGGGATGATGGAGAGATGGAAGGGGTACAACGCAAAAGGAAAGGTCTTTTCTCTCTGCCTTACCAGGAGGGCAGGAAGGGGAAGCGGCCTGAGCTTTTGACGCTTGTGAATATGGTTGCGGTAAGCCAAAGTATTTCAAAGCAGTGCTGCGACATTAAATACCCCAACTGTCAGAAGCTACCTATTAGCAATTGTTGGCTAAATGGTGGAATTGTTGTGCATGTGTGCACATGGGGTGTAATAAGAGTAAGAGAAACAGAAACCTTCCATTGCTTGGGGATTACTGAAGGATTACGCTGAACTGACTTCATTGTATGCAACCGACTGAACTAAATACAGTGCTACATCTCCAAGTACTTTTGTCCAGCGTTAGTGTGTGTTTTAGTGTCATGATAGTAGATGATCACCAGTAGTCACATGGCTGACTGAGCTGAAGTCTTGACTCTGTTAAACCATGTTTAGCCCTGTTACTGCTTTTATTCTGGTGAGTTTCTACTTCTTGTTTTAACGTGATAGGACTCTCAGTCGGAATTGGTATTAACCAATTGGACTTGTTTTGGATCATTTGCAACTGATGTCATACATTTGTGTCAATCCGTTCGAACCGTTTGACAAGGGGCAATTAGTGAAGCGATTAGACTGCTGCGTTAGCTATCATATGCTCCGTTATATTAATATTAGACTGGTCACCTTCTATTCATATTTGAATGAAAATTAAGATTTTATGATGAGCTCTGGAAAAATTACGAGTGGTTAGCTTGCCCGTTTTCTCCGGGTAATCCGGTTTCGTCCCACATTCCAAAAACATGCATGTTAGGTTCACTGAAGTATAACTTGTCCATTGGTGAGTGAGAAGGTTGTTTGTTTGAGATGGGCTCCAGCTTCGATGGATAGATGTGAAATCTCATTTGTAAATCAATTAAATGTTGACCAGTGTCATGGAATGAATGGACTGTGGTCGACCTTCAGTGTACCACAAGACACTTCCACATAGTCACTGCATTGTTTGGTCTTGCTTTGTTCAGACATATATGTAGAAGTGATAAGCTGCGGACTAATTAAGGCCTATGCAGCCATCGGCATGCGCGCGTGCGCACACATGCACAGTTTCGGAGTATCCGTCAAGGGCGTGCGAAGGGCGCAACAAAGCCGAATGATCGCAGCAGTGTGTGTGCTGTGTGCAGCCCAGCTCTGGCCCCTCATTAGTTTTAAAACATTTCTCTCATTTAGCACCAACGTGACAAAGAGCAGGGGTAATGACTGAAACCTCGGGCTTCTGCAGCTTAATGGCTTGGTCAGAATTAGTGCATGTGGAGACGTGCATGAGAATTTGCATGCACGTGTCATGGTTAAAGGATGAAAAGGTATCTAATGATTTTTATTTTTTTTTTTATCCCCCGCCCACACGCACCCCTCCTTTAAACTATTCAACATGATCCACTTTCAATCAAGAACTTTGGTAGTGAGATGGTGGTCTAACTGGTTAAGTGTGAATAAAAACTACATCATGTGCTTGACAAAATATAACTCCTAATTCATTCAAGAGATAACAGGAGATGCACTACATGCCTAAATAGACAATTTGGACGCATTTTATGGAAAAATATGTCTAGAAAACCTGGAAGGTCAAACCACCATTATGCTCCTGGCATGAAGTTAACTGCTGATGTTTGCCAGTAGGGCCAGCTGAAAACTGGTTATAAACAAATGAGCTGCATGACGCATTTTCAGAAAAAGAATGCCTCGGCTAAATTTTTATATTTTTCCATGAAAAGAAACATTTTGAAAGCAGACTAAAGCAAAGGTTTTTTGTGCATTCTGCCGAGAGGGAGAAAAATATATATATTTTTAGAGAATATATACACTGATTTCAATAGCATCGAGACAATGGCTAAGCTTCTCTTTATGTAGCTGCAGTCTCCAGCCTGATAGAGCAGTGGATCCAGCCCGTCATGCAAATTTAAAAACAAAACATCATAGTAACTGTTATAAAAAGCCCAGAAATATTTACCTTATAAATGCTCTTCATACACTGTGTAAAACTACAACTGGAAAGAAGATTTTGCTTATTTAAAAAAAAAAAAAAAAAAAAAAAGGGCTTAAATCAAAAAGGAAAACGTGTCATGTCAAGAGTGGTGTGCACATTGTACATTTGTGAATCTCCATGTAATCGGTTATTTAAAAAAAATTATAAAATCTATCATTTTAAATATGTTGTTGGAATTTTCATAAATATTTTATTTTCAACATGAATCACTTGCCACATGTAGCTACTCAGATAAACAATTTTGTCCTCTTTTTTTTGGGGGGGGGGGTAAACTTGCTTAATCATGTTTTTGCATAAATCTAGTATGGCCCTTAGAGGACTATAAAAACTGAAATGGCCCCTGATTGGCATTAAAGTTCCCTGACCCCTGACCTAACAAAACTGCATAGTATGTCTAATTTGGTCTTTTCTAATTGCTCAACAACCTTTTATTGATTGAACATCCTTTCCAACAATTGGGAGTTCAGCAGAGGATGAATGAGGGTTGGTGATGCACAATAGCCGATGTCAACTCTTTACAAACAGAGCGCTTTGTAACCAACAGTTGTCCAGGTGGTTCTCCTAAGACAACATCCTGTCTTGGCTTACAGCGGGTACACAACACCTGACACAAGAGCACATCTCTGACCTTGAGAATTAAAGACAAGAAAGAAATTTACTTCAACTTCAATTTTACAAAAATAAATCACATTTTGGGAGAGAGAAGCTCGGCACCGGCTGCAAGGTGCATTAGCTGTTAGCAGGAGTGCTGCTGGCTGGCCATCAGCCCAGCCCGAATCCTAAAGCTGCTCTAATACATCAGCATCCCCGCTTACTGGAGCCTGCGCTACATTGCTGGAACATGGTGTGCTCTGCGTGGCTCTTCCTGTTACTTTGGGATGAACAGCCACGAAGCAGCATATGGACTCCTCAAACAAAAATAATCCAAAAACAAACCCATCTGAATTCTCTGTACAAAATGGTGGCTCTGCTGCGTCGGTGCTAAATAGGAAACTTCACAAGGGAATAGGAAAGCAGTGTGACGAGACTCTCATGTCGTCTAATTATTAAAGACTTACCGTGGGTATAAAAAGTCTACACACCCCTGTTCAAATGCCACATTTGCTACATATAAAAAAGAGAGAAATCATTTCAAAGGACTTTCCACTATCAATGTGTCATATAGCCTGTAGAACGCAATTGAAAAAAAAAAGTAATCCTTTTGAGAGGGGAAGTAAAAAAATAAAAAAACAACTTAATGTGGTTACACCCTCTTATAAATGGGGACATGACTGTGTTCAGAATTATCCAATCACATTCAAACTCATGTTAAATGGGAGCCAGCACACACCTGTCACTATTTAAAGGGCCTCTGGTGAACCCTGAATAAGGTTCAGATGTTCTAGTAGGTTTTCCTGACATTTTTGTAGTTACATCTTAGAAGCCATGTCCTGCATAGCGCTTCCACAGAAGAGTGAGCTCATTGTTCAAAGGTACCAGTCAAAAGAAGGGTAGAAAATAATTTCCAAGACATTAAATATACAATGGAATAAAGTGAAGACAGTCATCATTAGGTGAAAAAAATATGAGCTAGAAGTGAAATTACCAAGAACTGGAAGCCTCTCCAAAATTGATGAAAAGACTGAAAATAAAAAAGGGATGCTGCTAGGATGCTGGCAGCAACATTGAAGGAGGTGCAGGAATTTCTGGTAAGTACTGGCTCTTTAGTACAACAATCTGCCAGTCTTCTTCATATGTCTGGGTTAAGAGGTGGGGTGTCAAGATGAAAGGTTTATGTAAAAGTAACACACAAGCCTGGTTACTTTTAGGAAAAACACAATTGAAATCTGAATGCATGTGGGAAAATGTGTTATGGTTCAACAAAACCAAGGTTGAACTTTATGGCACAACTCCAAAAAGGTATGTTTGACGCAAACACAACACTGCTCACCATTAAAAGAACAACATGCCTACAGTTAAGCATGGTGGTGGTGGCCTGATGGTTTGGGGCTGTTCTTCGTCAGCTGAAACAGGGACCTTAGTCAAGGTGGAGTGAATTATGAACAGTTCCAAATAAGTCAGTGGTATCACAAAACATTCAGGCTTCTGCAAGACAGCTGAAGATGAAAAGGATCTTTCAGCATGACAACAACTCGAAGCACACATCCAAATTAACTAAACATGGAAAACTGTTAAGGTTTTGGAATGCCCCAGCCAGAGGCCAGACCTGAATTCCACCAGACATCTGAGGAGTGACCTGAATAGGACTGTGTATAAGCGAGGCCCTTGCACTCTGAAAGATTTGAGGACTTTTTGCAAAGAAGAGTGGGCCAAATCTTGCTGCACTGGTAGACTCCTACCAAAAAAGATTCAGTCCTGGAATAAATGACAATTGTGCTGTAATAAATAGACTACACTGATTTTATCGGGCTGATCGGTATCGGCCGATATTTAGCATTTTATGCTGATCGGCTGATCGACTTTAATGTCATAATTCGACAATCCAATCAATGACGTCATTGATCAGCTCCGCAAAAGACATTTACTCCGCGTCTAAAATCTAGTTTATTTTTAGCCTTGTCGCGTGTCTTTTGTCATAGTATTGGAAATATCTGACGGCCAAAAGTTTTTTTTTTTTTTTTTATTTATTAAAAAAAACATGTCGGCATTGTGGAACAGACAACACGTCTGACACAGACAACACGTAATGCCCGGATCAGACTACAAGAAAAATTTGCTGTTTCACGATTGCACTATGTCAGACTACTGCAATAAAATCTTGTATTCCAATACCACCCCATCCCGTTTTTTACAATCATACATAATTACTGTATATTCTTCCTGCCCTTAATAGAAGACCATTCATTTGTTCTGTCTGTCACTATGCCTCACTGGCATAAATAGAGGAACAAACTTACATTATTTAGTGTAAATATAATTTTTGGAGCAATTAAGTATGCAAGTATATACATTAAATGAACAGGTCATTTAAATAGACACATTCCTCCATCTTGTGATCGGATCGGTTATCTTTTTTTTTATTTTTTTTTATTTTTATAAATCGCTGATCGGCCACAAAAATCCGGATCGTGTAAAGCCTAGTAATAAAATATTAGTGTGAATATTTGCAAACAGGTTACTCTTCCCCCCCCCCCCCCCTTTAAAAGATTCAGTTGTACAGATTATACATCACATTTACGGCAGAAAAAGTTTTGAAATAAAAAATTTTTGGTCTCATTTCTTTACATCACAAAAACCTGGCATTTGAACAGGGGAGTGTAGACAATGTCCACCGTACACGGACAAAAGTTAGAGCGGTTAGCAAACCTGCGGCTGCCTTGTGCAACATATGTCATCAGTCATGTGAATGCTGCATCATCTCTGCAATGCAACATTTAAAAGAAACAAAACTGGCTTGCTAAGTGCTGAAACCTCGGCAATTCAACAGAGTGGAACATCAAAAGTCACTTGCCTCAAAAGTGGTACAATTTGATTTCAAACACTTGTGTGGAAGAAGTTCACAGTATGAGACTTAAAACTCAGTGAGCATCTAAAGGAGTTACAAAACCGTTTATTGGGGGGGAATTTTTTGCGATGCCACACAAAAAGGGTACCAGTAATGACAAAGAGGAAGGTATGAAAACAACCATACAACTGGAAATGGTACTTACGACAGGAACATGGGGAAGTGTCTGGCTGCTCAGTACAATTAATGAAACACTTAATTAAACAAACAAATACCAACTTAAATGGCATGTAGCTGAAAAGCATAATGGCTAAGCATGGAAATGAAAATCTTTACCATTAATGGCATTTCCATTCATTTCTATGGAGGAAGATGATTTGAAATAAGAAAATTTTGAGTTACAATCGTGGTAACTGAAAAAAATAAAACTCGGAAGTCAGGGCACCACTGCAATTAATTCACATCAGATTATTTCCTATGGGGGAAAAAAATCCTCCATCGATGGTCAGTGATCTGAATAATTTAAGAGTCAACCAGTATCACGGAACGGATTGCCTTCGACTTGGAGGTTCCACTGGATAACAAGGAAAATGTATGCAATTTTCAACAACAGTGGCACTTAATACCATGTAAATTGAACTAATAGAGGCAACCTGACACTTGTGTGGTAATCCACTGCAATGGCTTCAACATTGACAGCTGCCACACTGCAAACAATCATAATGTAGCACACCAAAACAACGTAATTTCTAATTCAAATATTGGGGGTCGGGTGGGGGGTGCGCGTATTACCCGCCATATTTAAGTCAAGAATAATGCACATTCATGCTTTAGTCCGCCTGGAAAAAATGGTTTCTCCTTCAGACACAACCTCTGCATTGTGTGTTCTTCGTAAGTGGGTTATACTTGTATAATTTCTGGTACTTTTGTAAACGCACACAGTCGGAGGAAGGTCATTGTAGGGCCAGCGTCCCTCCATGTGTACTTGCTGTATGACGAGGCCAGAAGGACAATGCTACTTTGCTTGATCCGATTCAACAACAGAAAGACAGACATACGGCTCCGAGCCCCTACACGAGTTGTAGATTAAACCTAACCAGGAAGACTGACTAGAGATTGTTCGTGGCATCAAGATGGATGCGGTAGCGTCCCCAAAACCTGCCCCTTGTCGTACTTCTTAGTTACACAGTTTTGAGTGTAAAAATACAATAAATAAGATGGGCCAAGGGCATGTCGAGACATGTCAGAACAATCTCCTGACTGTTTGGCCCAAGGTACACAGTGAGTCATTACTCATCACTGAAGGAGAAGTATGTAACAAATACAGTGGAATCTCAAAGGTCGAATACAATCTGTTTCCAAGCTACGATTTATCCTCATTTAAAAAAAATATCCATGGGACACAATCGAATAAAATAATTCAATTATTCAATCAGTCAAATTTATCACACCAGCACACTTAACATTTTAAGATTCTGAATTGCCAAAAACATTCAACCATTGTACAATACACATAAAACTACTCATCCGTTGTTGACTGACACGTAATGTCACGTAACGTTTGAGGAGTGCAGTTCATTCTATGCATTGCATTTAGAAACCATTGTGAGGCAAGTTTATTTACATTAGCAGTACCGCTGAAGTTGCGATACGCATATATAAAAGGGAGTCTCCAGTTTACGACAGTAACAATATATTAGGTTTCGAGGTTACAAACGGCGTGCAAAGAACTACTTTTTTGTCACACGCTGTGACAAGTGACACTCAGTTATCACACTGTACATAGAGTTTGTCATTTAATTGTTTTATGTTCATGGCCTACAACTGTTTTTCACACAAATATTTCCTGTAATTTTAACTAAAGTAATACAGACCCCCTGTACATGTATTTTCCTTTATTACAAAATACGGATGTAGACTTTTGTCGTTTTAGCTATATTGCTTTGAGCAGCCAGAACAACATGTGACCCATATCATCGCATTTCTGCTCTTTGCCATCACTGGTGCCCTTCCATGGTGGCATCGCAAATAAAAACATACCTGGGATTAGTCCTTTTCATGCTCACCGCTATAAAGTCTCTTATTAAAAGCATTTACATTGTAAATTTCCACTGTATATACAGTGAACACTCGCTATTTGCCGGGGTTAGGGACCAATGCCTGAAGTGAATAGCAAGAATTTGCGAATAAACCCTAAATATATCCAAAACGATGATCCAAAAACACTAATATTATTTCAAACTCACCTTACAACATTACCCTTCAAAATACATGGTTTTGGAAAGAAAAAAAAAAAAACATGCACCGACACCATTTTGCAAAATGTAAACATACCAATTAATACTTCCCCATTAGCCATTTTATTATTGTTTACTGAGTGATACATAGATATTCTCATTTTTTTTATACATGTTGAAAACAAATATTTAGTTGGGAACTTACTGTACCTTACGTTCAGCAGCTAGCCATTAGTAGATTTCACTACTGCCAATAGTTATCCTGACCTTTCTCTGCACCATCTTGAGATTTACCACCTTGCCTGTTGGACCTCTACAGGAATCATTCATCACGTTGCTGTTCACTGTAAAGCCGGTCGACACTAGGTACTACACAGCTAACATGGCGCCTGAGAAGGGGGAGGCCGCTTGGGCAGCATATTAGGGCGTTACAGATAGAGCATAAAAATATTGTATTATGTACGAATAGATGTGTTTTTTAGCAAGCAGTTCTTAGTCTTACTACAGAAAAATTTGCTACGAGTTAATTCACAAATCGCTGGAGATTTACTGTATACATGTATAATTACATTTGAATACAATTTGACTTTCACCAGATGGTGGTCTTTAAGACCAATTAGTGTAGGCTGCTGGCAGCAAAGACAACAAAGGAAGACACTGCACACATTTTAAGAACATCTAATGAGGATATTGATTTGAATACATCCAAATACGTGACTGACATGTTTATTTGCATGCATGGAGGAAAAAAAAAAAAGGGCTGCGTACAGTACTTAGAGAGGTCATGAGGTCAAGCTAAGCCTATGGCAAACGTCATCACGCAGCCCCCCACCTCCTTGTGATGACCTATGCAATCAATCTCGAGCCGGATCAATACAATGAATTTATCTTGATGCACCCTTTACCCCTTTCCTATCAATCCTGTCAGGCCTTTTTCTTCATGTGGTAACACAATTATTTTTTCCCTCTGATGTCAACTATTACAAATCACATTGAATGCGTCATGAGCCCATTTTGTCAGTAGCTTAATAGCACACACATCCTGGTTTATTAATAAAGACGCAATCGAAGAAAATCATTAGGCTCCATTTCAGGGAATAAGATATTGATACCTTTTGATGTGGCACAAAGCAGAGTTCTCCCACCCACACTGATGCCTTGTCTTTGATGCAAATCATCAACTGCTATGTTTTTCTATTCAAATCTCTCTCCATCTTATTTTACAACCTTCTCTCCATCCTTGATACCAGCCCCATACCCCACCCAAACCCCCTCGGCTCGCATATGTGGCATGCGGCAACGTTGATTTATAAACTCACGCGTCAAGAGGACTGCCTTGTTAATCCGTGCCCACCACCCGCCCCCCTGTCTAAAAATAGTGGCTATATTACCTTTACACTAATGAATTAACGGGAAAGGGCGGGATACTGTTTTATCATATTTCGCACAAACATTGGCGATAAATGTGAATTAAAAGACATCAGCATATTCATGTATTGGTAGTGTAGCAGTTCACATAGCTGACCCTAAAACAGCTAGGATTAGCCTCCGGCCAAGGAAAGCGGTTGTATAGAACATACAATATGTACAGGAGGTTCTCGGTTTATGGAGTTACATTTTTACAAAACCCAAATTTGTATACAAATCGGAACCAACTACTAACCTACATTAGTCATAAATACAGTAAATATTTGTATGAAAACCCATTAACCATGAGCATAAAACAATCAAGTACGGCAGTAACTGAGTGTGCCTCCTTGTGCCATGTGACAATGTATTCTTACGTCACTGCACAAACTAGTTCACTGCGTGCCATTCAAAATGTCACAATTACAGCAACTATTTGGGTGGAAAACCTGAGATCCGTGAATCCAATGAAAAATAGTAACTACGGCGTGACTGAGCGTGCCTTCTTGTCCAGTCAATTGACGTAATTTCAAACTAGTTCATTGCGTGATGTTCGAAAACTCTAAATGTCGTATGTCAGGACCCTCGTAAACCCAGGACGCCTCTGTAATAATAGTATCACATACCTGGAAAGGGAAGATGTTATCACTGCGGCCGACGCAGTCATCCATCCAGGACTTGGGGTTGAAGCCGGCAGGACTGTTGCGAGGGTACTTCTGGGATGCCACGTGGTTATTCAGGAAGGTCTTCTTCAGTGGCGAGATGGAGTTGATGGGCGTCATGCCACCATTGAGACCTCGGCGATAGTCTCGGCCCTGAGATCCTCCCCAGCCACCGCCGCCGCTTCCGTAGCCGCCTCCTGGACTCCAGGAGGTTGAGGAGCCTGGGGAGGGAGAGGGGCTCTGGTAGTTGGCTGGGCCCCAGGGGGACGGGGGCTTGCTCAGGCTGTTGGACAAATGCGGCAACTGGTTGAAGGGCGGATTCCTGTGCGGAAAGGGCGGAGGAGGGTGCGGGGAGGCGGGTGAGCGCCGGTGCTGCTGGTGCTGGTTGTGGGGGTGCTGGAAGTGGGGGTGCGGCGGGGGAGCCGGGTGGTGCTGCGAAAGGGCTGCGGCCGGTCCTATCTGAGGGGAGAAGTTGCCGCCGAAGCCCGGGCTGACGTGATGGGAGAAGTTCTGGAACAGCAGCGTGCCGTTGTTGGCAGAGGCCGGGTTAAAGAAGCTGACATCCTCATTGATGATGGTCGACGGCGCCGGCGGGATGGCCGCCGACCAGTTGTTGAAGCCGGTGAGAGATGAAGAGGTGGCGCTGGACTGGACCGGGCCTCCCAAAGCGGATGTCTCCTGGTAATCGAAGCCTGTCAGAACCGGGGACTCGAGGCGGATCTGCTTCTCTTTCCCGGTACTGCCTTCAGGCGAGCCGTTGTCCGTCTTGCCATCCTCCGACCGGGCTTTTTCCAGTTCTGAAATGATCCCGCCCCCGCCGCCAACACCCTCCTGGTGACTCCCAGGGGACAGCTGCTTTTCTTGCGTTTCTTGCATTTCTTGTTGCTGCTGCGCTTTGGGCTTCTCGGACGCGCCCAGGATTTCGTCTTGCACACTGCTGTGGGTGGCCGAGGCAGGGAAGAGCCAGGGAGAGCCCGCCGTGGTGCCATTCCCTGCGGCGGTGGTACTGTTTATGAACGCAGCGGGGCTCTGCGACACATTTTGGTGGTGGTGCGGGGGTTGCAGATGCGGGTGGATTCGGACCGGGAACGCAGACTTGTTGCCAGTGTTGTTTTGAACTAGGACTCCGAACCCGTAATCCCCCATTTGTTTGCTCCCCCCACACACACAAATAGTATCCCGTGATCGATTTTTCCTGTTGAAAGAACACACAGACAGGATGGTGTGTCACGGTTAGCAACCACTACACACCAGCAGATTTATAAACGGACATTTAAAGAGCATAAGTGATCTATTTTTTTTTTCTATTGGATCTGCTTTATCCATTCACAGAATTTATAAACATGTTAATCAACACCCTCCCCAATGACGAACAATCTTGCGTTAGTTAGAGCAGTGGGCAAAGCACACGGTTAACGTTCGACATGTCCACCGGGCTAATTATAACCGCGTGACGTTACCCAACTTGTCCACGGACAGCTGAGTCGCCGGCATCCCCCCCCCGCCACACACACATATACATACACACACACACACTTAAATGTGTGTAAGCCATACGAGCTTTCAGGTGACGAGGCCCGGGGGACACAATCGTTTTGACTTGACGCAAAAAAAAGCGACTGACACGCCATGGATTTGTGCACGGCGTGGAGCCCAAAAAAGAAGAAGAGACGTTTTAAACACTAATCGACGTGTGGGGAAATGTTCCAGAAAAAAAAACACACACACACACACACACACACAAACGCACGACCTTGTTTGACAGCTGTCAAGAGTCTGTGCTGTTTCATCGGCGAAGTGCAATACACGATCGTTTCACGAAATACGCACCATAAAGATGTGTATTGAGCTTTTTGACGACCACCAAAAAGAAAAGACCGAGGCTAAAAGTAACCGGTAAAAACTAGTTAGCCAAGTAGCTAAGATGGGTTACTAGCCCTAGCGAGCTAGCCTGTAACTGTTAGCACGAGCCGCTAGCTGGCGAGTATAAAACGTCTCCCTTTTTTTTTTTTTCACCTTTTTGATCACCACCTCCGACCTCGGCAACGTCTTCCGTCTTGCGTCGGCTTGACAGCAGGCTGGTGTCCTTGAAAGGATGTCTTAAGGCCGGCGGAGGCGATTTAATAGCTGAGTCGTACAGTGGTCGGTCAGCTTTTTTTTTTTTTTTTTCCTCCTCCTCCTCCCTTCTCTTGACGTGTCCTGCCTGCTCAATGACACCGCTTTGCCTCGAATGTGGACCGTGTCATCCGAACGAAGTGGCTTCGCTAAAGGCTTGGCAACGCGTCAAAAGCGCTCGGGTGCGGGATGCGTCGCAAGCCTTATTCGGTCGGTTTCATTTTAAGCTTGGCTTCAGTATTTTTATCCAGCCTGAGTCCTTGTGTGAGTGAGTGAGTGAGCTTTGGCTTGCCCCCCTTCTCCTGAAGCCGACCGTGGCCGAATGACAGTGAGGGATCAGCCGAGCGCACACTTCCGCTTCTAGCTCCGCCCCTTGCTTCAAGATCACGCCCTCCGGAGCCACACCTCGGCGTTTGATTGGCCGGAAAACCGGCAGCCGTGCTCTGTCCACGCCCACCAAGCCATTAGCTTCACACAGGAACAATACAGCCAAGATGCTCGACAGGAGGCCGCAAATGATCAGATGGAAGTCTTCTTTTCCCAACGTGACCTGTCTTCTACTAAAAGATATTATATATTTGACAACTGACCAGGGGTCTGCTCTTTCATTCTTCTGCTGTGGCTCTCTGTGACTTTGGAAAATAATGAGTATTTAATTTAAATGTGTTTCTATTTTCGTTAGTTTGTTTTTCAAATGTAGTTCTAAGTTTGAAGATTATGGTGCTCATGTAACATGCAATAAAACTATAACAATAACAATAACTACAACAATAAAAAGAAAAATATATAAAATAATAATAAAAGTAAAATAAAAATAAAATTTTGTGGGGGGGATAAGGTCGCTCAAAATATGCGTCACAACCACCGATGCAGTTGCGCCAAGATTTATTGACCTACTTGACCCCCGGTATACATAAAGGAACGATGCCTAAACATCAAATATTGTCATCGTTGATGGCTCTGTGGTGACATCTTGTGTTAAACAAAACACAATGTAGATGTTTTAAGTTCCTACGGGTGCTTTGGCGCAGTCTCCTGCTGTGGGGTACCACCATTTATATGTGCAAGAAGGAAGTGCTGTCACCTGGTTTGCCGAATGCAGAAGTTGCTGCCCCATATACCCTATATTACCTATCCAAATATGTTGCTCGCTTGCTTGTGTTCACTAAAGGCTTTTAAAACTGTGACTATCGAGGCTAACTGTTAGCATGTCAACATCATTTTATATGAGATGTTGGCATTAAGCTAGCTGGCCGTTCTTAAGGCGACATTTTTGTTGTTTTGAATACACAATTTGTTTGATGTTTAGTATGACAGTAAACTTCAACTGGGAGTGGCGTTAAACAGTTTGAAGCCTCGTTGTTGAAGAATCGTTCACTTTTTGCCAAAGTGCTGCGGATGACAGGTCATATTTTGAAAAACATTTCAATCGAGTCACTCACTACTTTTCTAGTATGTGAAGCGCTATCCCCATGAATATTTCTTTTCATTGTCTTGATGGGTGCTTGATCTCCCCCCCCTAGATTCTGGGCTCCAGTACCGCAAGTAGAAGCCAGCAGTCTAGTTGCAAGGCACAGGCTCCGCCCCAGGTCGTCATGGTAACAAAAAGCCATACTCCCCATTGGCCCAGCAGTTTTTGGGGCGGGTTATACAGTCGCTCACTTGCAAGAGACACGGCTGGACCCTAAAAACCTGTAAAGTGTACTATAATTGGGGCCCGGGGTATCAACTAAAATAAAATTTGGGGCAATTGAAATACTCCAAATCCTTGGGGTATTTCAATGAAATCATGTCATAAACATGTTATTAACACACTGTTTTAAACTGTGGGGGAAAGAAAATGCATAATGTTTCCTTTCATATCTAAAATTTTGCTGGATATTTATTCTCTAACACAAGAGGTGGGTTAACTAAGATGTAGTCTTTCTGTAAGCCCCCAACCCTTCCCCACACGTCCACCCACACCATCTCCAACATCCTTTTATCTACCCCCTTGTCCCCAACCCCGTGTGTCCTTCCCCATTGTGTGGTC
The DNA here is from genome assembly GCF_024500385.1 of Phyllopteryx taeniolatus. Classification (NCBI taxonomy): domain Eukaryota; kingdom Metazoa; phylum Chordata; class Actinopteri; order Syngnathiformes; family Syngnathidae; genus Phyllopteryx; species Phyllopteryx taeniolatus. The sequence goes on from NC_084518.1 coordinate 14,836,929, forward strand.
ATTATCACCTGGAGGTCATCGCGAAGCTTTGACTCGTGTCAGTCTCGCCGACCCTATGCCGAAAATGGCTATCTAATAAATCACATCACCTCTGGTCCAGCTGGGAGAGGGTGATAAATTAGGGCGATGCGTCGAGTACTGCATTGATAAATGTGTACAGAAAGGATGAGCGTGTATTGGCAGGGTCAGTCAGTGACCAGATTAAAGTAATCAGATTAAAAAACATTACAGATGTCTGATTGTGAGACCATTCAACTCTTCAAATGCCAGCACATGGAATATTACTAGACATTTAAGTGGCTCATTTTTAACACAAAAAAAATGAATGAGCACAAGGATTAAGGAATAGGGAGTATTCGGGCCACAATGAAGGGAACAAAATAGTCAAATCACGAGGAAAAATGTCATAAATTTATGAGAAAAAAAGAGGGAACTTGACCTGAATGAAGCTGAAATACTAACATTTTATGTGCATGACAAAGCTGTTCTTTTTCCATGTTCATTTGCTTATCCTCATGTTCTTTTTCCATGTTCATTTTCTTATCTTCACTCTAGTCATAGGTGAGCCAGAGCCTACCTGTAAAGTGAATATAGATTTTTGCCATGTTTCAGGTAAATGAGTCACTTTGAAAATTTTGCTTTTATGTGAGGCTGTGCCCCGCGGTGACACAGTGGTCATGTGACTGCCTGGCTCTGTTTGATTGGTCAAATGGAGTCATGTGAAACAACTCTCGCTGACAGACCAAAATAGCACCCACAAGCAATTATAAATACGTGTATCTTAAAATATAAGTAGCGAGAGGAATGTAACTCAATGTAATGGAGTAAAAGTAATATAAAACGTATGTTGCATTAAAACTACTGTGACAAGCACAATTCATCCAAAAAGTTACTTGAGTAAATGCAACAGAGTGCATGTAGCTCATTGCTACCCACCTCTGCCATGAGGTAGAGGCGATTAATTTTTTAATGGATTTAATTGCAAACATTTGGCAGGGTATTGCTCTCACTGTGTCTACAGGAGGTGGATTTCTAGGACAGTAGAACTGGTTTTACTAGCCTCTGTCAGGGAACGACACCAATCCCTGCTTTCACTTTCACTCAAAACAAACACGCTGACACACAATGTCTATGCAGCTAGGGTGAAAGCGAGCTATAAAAACATTTACATTCGTGTGCGTGACAGATTTCGGAAGGCGTTCTCTTCTTGACCGCAGCCCCTCGTGCATTCTGCCATATCCAGGATTGGATAGGTGTTATGAATAAAACATTGAATCCATTAAAAAATTAATCGCCTCTACCTTAGGCATCATTATGGCACGATTGCTCCCAGTGCGTGCGACGACAAGCGTTCATCACTATTTGCACATGTATTGTATAAGTAAGCACAACGACATTTGAATTTTAATTATTTTCGTAGGTTAGGATGTTTCCCTAGTGATTGTGAACCTCATTCACATGATCGGAGAAATCCATCCAGAAGAGCTAAATTGACATGTGGGACCTCTTCACCTGACAGCAATTGTTTGACTGTAAGTGTTGTGTTGTTTTCATGGTTGGTGAGCTGAATGACGTGTCGTTAATAGACTAAGGCACACCGCCCCCGAGCGAAGTGGACCACTGGAAAAAAAATTACAGTTGGCGACTCTCATCCACACACCAAGCAATTGAGCACCGCACATCTACCGACGCGCTGCAATGAAAAAAAAAACTACATTTACTGTGGGTTGTTAGAACAAAGATGGACATACAGTATTTCCAGATATAAAATTTGAGTATTAATGGTCAAGTATTAATGGTCATAAGATGAGGAGAGAAGCCGGGAGATTATAGTTACCGCAAACCTCCAGGTTTATGTCAAATTGCTAAATTTTTCTTCTTGTAAAATAACTATTGTCTTAAAATTATAAATGTATTCCCTTAAAATTTTGACTTTTTTCTTCCTTTATTATGACTTTGTCTTAAAATTAAGACTTTATTCTTTTAATGAACTCATAATTGGCTTCATAGCTTATGTATCATAAATTCTTTTTCATCTGTTATGCTTGCATTGTCATCACATTTACATCTTTATTCTGTTTTCCTGATAACGACTATTAAAATTGTGACTTGAGTTGTTACAGTTTATTCAACAAACATTTATTTTTTTTGCTTATACCGTGATTTTATTAATGTAATACTGTGACTTATTCCTGTAAAATAAAAAAATTGCTTACATATTTTGATTTCATCCTAATAAAAAATGAATTTTTTATGTGACATTATGACTTATTCTCTTTACATTACCATTCTTTTTCTTATAATATTCCAGTTTTAGTCTCATAAAATTAGGACTTTTTTCTTTTACTGCTTTTCTTTTTCTTTTACAATAATAAAGATGTAATATAATGTATTTTTCTACTTAGAATTATGACTATTGTCCAGAAAGTGACATTTGTCATCATCAGTTGAACCATTGAGTTTGGTCAGGATTCCTATCAAACACACTCTTGTGTGTTCCATTTTCCTACCAGACAAGAACATCTTTTACACGCCTTCATCCTTCCAGAGCATTATTCCAACCTGGTGTGCTCTCCCTCGGGACGCCATTCTAATTAACCCAAGAGGTTTCGAGTCTAGTGTAGCGGGCCGGGACCACTGTTTGAGAAAGTGGACTTGTGTGTGTGTGTGTGTGTGTGTGCGTGTGTGTGTGTCTGTGTGTGTGTTACAAAGGCCAGGGTGATTTCATGACTCCACTGGGTTCAGGCGGGGTAATAAATTACATGAACGTAGCAGCTGGGGGTCTGTGTGTGTGTGTGTGTGTGTGTGTGTGTGCGTGTGCACGTGCTAAACAAATATTTCCAAATACCATGTTTGGATTTGGGCTGGAAAAAAAAAATGACAGATGCATTTGTCAGTTAGCAGCTCTGACAGCGTGTAAAAGGTCATGTGAAAGAAATACTGTAGGTGCTTAAAGTCCCTGTGAAGTGAAAATACACGTCTTTTAAATTTGACACACCACCAAGAACAGTGGCGTTCACAACCCTGCCAAATTTCAATGATTTGAGAAAACAAATTGCTAAGTGTATAAAACGAGGTGGTAGTGGCCGCTGTCAAATGCTGTGTGCGTGTCTGGTGAATTCAATGAAACCACGCCCTGCTCGAAAGTCAACTGACAATCAAAAATGTCAATCACAGGGCTTTCCACGCCACAACGAGAGGCACTAACCACCAGCTAGCTCGTAAGCTAAAAGGCTTGGGCCTAGTAATAATAACTAAGAACAGTGGTGCCTTGAGATACAAGTTTAAATTGGTCTTTGACCACACTCGTAACTCAAAACACTTACTGTATATCTCAAATCATCTTTCCCCATTGAAAGGAATGGAAATGTATGAACTGCACAGGAAAATTAGCATTGATTGGATTTACCGATCATTTTCTCTCAAAGAACTGCACAAAATGTTTTTTTTTTTGTCTGATGTGTAGAAATTGGGTCAAGGGTATGCTAGGGATCCCCCCCAAAAATGTAGGCTTGTCTCGAGCTGTGTCTTTTTGCCACATTGCTGCGGAATCTTGTGCTATAGATGTGTCACTCTGCAATGTGAGGATTTCTTGTTGCCATGGTGATTCTAATTTGGCCTACTAGTTCATTCATTCATTGTTTATGATGGCTTATGTTAAAAAAAAATGGAGGCGACTTCATGTTTTCAAGTAGTAGCATCCAGACTATTTTGGGTGAGAAAGACACTTGATTGGCATACGTGGGAAAGTATGCGTGTGTTTATAATTCAACACTGTGCTCAGATTTGTGTGTGTGTGTGTGTGTGGGTGTGTGTGCCCGTGTTTGTGTGTGTGTGTGTGTGTGTGTGAAATCAATCAAGGTATTGTGCCTGAGAAACAGGAGTGGTTTCATTTACCTCGTGGGCACTTGTCCACGGTTGATGAGTCTGGCTGGCAGACTAGAAGGAGCCACAGCAGCTGGATGGGCAGCTCCAGGTCAACATTTCCAAATTTGGTCGTGTCCTATTTGGGTTTTTGATGAGTGGCTCACTGCATTTGGAAAGTGACATAAATCCATTACTATGCATAGTGGATATAAAAAGTCTACACACCCCTGTTCAAATGGCAGGTTGACATGATGTAAAAAAAAATATAAAAATAGTAATAAAAAAATAACACCAAGATTTAAAAAAAAAAAAGGAATCTTTTTGAGAGAGGAACTCTCAACTGAGATAATGTGGTTGCACAAGTGTGAGCACACTCTTATAAACTGCGGTTGTGGCTGTGTTCAATTGAACAATCACATTAAAACTCATGTTAAAGGGTTAGCAAATACCACAATTTAAATTGCCTCTGATTAACCTCAAATAAAGTTCGGTTGTTCAAGTATGTTTTTTTTCTGCCATTTTTTCCTTCTTTCTAGCGGAAGCCTGAAGTTTTTGTGCTAACTATGACTCCTATTTGGAGCTGTTGGACTTTTTATATCCACTGAATGTCAATATGTTGTCAATTTTCTCCCATGACGTTGATATTGGACCATCTCCTGGTGGCCATCTGGGGAATTTGACATATAGATTGGAAAATAATCCATAAAGATTACAAAAGGTTATGTATGAGTTGGGGATTTCTGTTGTTTCCCAGAGGGACCGTTAATGGAGTGGGCATACTTTGGAACAATGTGAGCATCAGAGAGTATGCTGTATATTACATCAGAGAATATATTGCAAATATGGTATATAAACTATATAAAATTAAATAAACTAAAATAATAAAGAACTACAGTCACTTATCTTTCCCCAAATAAAAGTAATCTGGATAGAAAAATATTTTAAAAAATATCTATCCATCCATTTCCTCCCATGTTATCCTTGTTAGGGTCGGGGTGAGCTGGACCCAATCCCGCCTGATTTTGGATGAGAGCCAGGGGGGGACACCCGACAGGTCGCCAGCCAATCACGTTGCGGTTTTTAAAATACGTAAAACTAAATCAAATACAATAAAGGACCGTATGCACTTTTCTAGAACCAAATCAAATGAATCAGAGAATAATACTTTAATAATCTATAATATATCATAATATAAAACTACACATACTGTTCCAACTCCAGATCAAAGCAATCTGTGATTATAGTATTTTAAAGATCTATCCACCCGTCGATCTATCTGTTTATCTACCCATCTATCAATGTGTGTCTGTGTTTGTCTTGCCATTGTTGTCTTTTTCCTGTGTGTGTCCAGATAAACACACACACAGGCACACCCACACACATGCAACATGCTGACATAGACAAGAAAAAAAAAAAAAAGAGCAATAGGCAGAGGAATGCTGAGTCAAGCAGACCGGGAACGCCCCCCACCCCAATAAATGTACGGAGCATGTGGTCTCATCAATAATGGAAAGTCCTCCTTAAAGTGTCTGTGTGTGAAAGAGTGATGAAATGTGTGTCATGTCGGTGTGTTTATCAAGACATCATGCATATGTCTGCATAATGTATGTATGTCTACGTGTGATGATGGTTTGGCTAATGGTGTTGAAAGACCACGTAAACCTTCAGGTGGAGCTGCTAGTGTCGCTTATCAGACCGTGCAGCTGCACCTCCCACAATGAACTGAGTGTGTGTGCGCGCGCACGTGTGTCAATCGAAATGACGTCTCTCATGACATGAATACACATCTCTGCCTCCGGCTGCTCTTTAGTCACGCTCCAATTTGAGTTGCTTCAATGGTGAACCAACCAACTTTTGCAAATAAAGTGATGCCTTGAGATACAAGTTTAATTCATTCCATTAACACACTAAAAATACTTGTATCCTAAATCATTTCCCCTTTGAAATGAATGGAAATGCCATAAATTCGTTCCAACCTCCCCACACCAAAAAAAAGAACAAATTTGTGTTTGTCTTTTTTAATTAAGGAAAATAGCATTCCATGATATTTTAATTTATGAAAAGATAGATTAATAATATAATTAAATATAATATAAAGAATTGCAATTGAATTCATTGCTCCTTCTGGTGTGCTCGCCTTGGCCACCTTGAGCTGTATAATACATTGATGCTGACACAAATGAAGAATTTTACTTCTACTATGACTTTGACTCAGTAAGATGCTCTAGTATAAGTATTTTTTCATAGAGGATAAAGAATATATGCCTGTGAGTATTGTCATATTATCTGTCTACATGTGTTGCTCCACCGTTTGTGCTCAAATCTCAGTTGCTTAAAGGATTCTAGCACATCCACTTATGCTCACTAGGGTTCAAAGGTGAGCGGGAGGCTAACCCAGCAGACGTTGGACAAGAGACAGGGTACATCCTGGACTGGCCGCAGGGCACCTATAGTCGAACAACCATTCACACCAATTGACAATTTCCAATCTTTAATTAACCTCAAAAACATGTTTTTGGAATGTGGGGGGAAACCGGATAAAACCCTGGAGAAGAAAACCAGAACCTTGTGCTGATGTATGATGGATTACTGTCATGCACTTGACTTTGGAGTCAGCCAGCCTTCCCTCAAACATCTCCATTTGGTACAAAATCCTGCCACTCACATCTTAACTGGAATATGTAAGAGGAAGCACATAACTCCCATTCCTGTGCACTTTTTGTTTAATATTCTGCTATTTGTTTTCAAATCTTGAAATGGTCTCGCTCTGCCTTACCTGTTTCAGCTGCTCCATCCCTACACACCTGCCTGGTGCCTCAGGTCAGCTGACCCGCTGCTACAGGAGGTACCGCAGTCTAAGCAGAAGCTCAGAGGGGCTGACCTCCCAGTACACTTTAGACATGCCCCTTCGCTGTCCATTTTTAAACCCATTTTTACCGATTTTTATTCCTTGGCTTCCAACACACCATGAGTCTTCAGCCCTTATTTTAGTGGCTTATTTGTTTGTTATTGTTTTTAACTTTTTTTGTGTTTTCAAACTATGTTGTATATAATGTTTTGCGCTCAATTTGTATTTATCTAGAGCAGTTTGTTTCAGCTGTGGTTGTTTTTAAAGGGCTCTATGAATAAAATTCAGTTGAGTTGATGATATCGTGACTTTGCCACGAGTTCGAGCAACTACAATCCATTTTCTATGGCGTTTATCCTGTTCAGGGTCAAGGGGAGCTGGAGTCTATCCCAGCTGACTTTAAGTGAAAAAGCGGGGTACACCCTGGCTTGGTCGCTAGTCAATCACTGGACACAGAGAAAAACAAACAATTTGTAATCACACTGACAGTCAGTAAGTGGGAACTGAAACCACACTGCCTGCACTGAAGTCAGGTGAGCGTACCACTACACCATCACTGACTACAATCCAATTTCCTCATCAAAATCCAGACAGGATTGTGATCATTGTGGTCATCTACCACCATGCATTTCTTTTGTAATAAACATGACAGTTACTGTGAAGTTTCATTTGTTTTTAAGATTGCAGGGCGAGCTGTATCACACCATATGTGGCCCACGGGCTTCAGGTTCGCCATCACTGCGCTACAGGATTTCTTTAATCCTATTTGATGCTGCTGGTGATGATAGCTCATGAGCTGCCTTAGCGTTATTGTCGAGCAGAATGACCTTTCCAATGTCAGACAAGGAAGGAAAAGGGAGAGAGGCAGGAGTCTTTGGAAAAGGATTGATCCCTCAACCCCCACATGTACTTTTCTGGACCACACCGTGGTCGGTTGAGTTTTCTGACCTCAGTTTGAAGAGTTCACATTCTGGGCTTTTTGCTATTTAGAGCTATTGATCGGAGTACAGCACTGAGATGATCAATCAGTCCAAACCGCATTTGGATGGGGGGGTGGGGTATCGGCAAGGGGCCACACTTCCAGGGGGCAACCCTCAATGCCCACTCATGTATTTCTTGCGCACACTCAGCGTACTGTAAACAAACAGGAGCGTGACACGCAGGCGCAACATTAATTATGCGCAAGGGCCAGGCGTTATATGCATTGAAATGTCCCAACGCCCTACAATCAATACCTTCCGAAAAATCCATATAAAGCTGTTTAGCATATATGGGGGTCATCCGCTAGCTTTGCTCAGGTGAACCGTAAATGGAGAGCACGGTGTTAATGACAGTGATGATCGCAATGCTGCAAAGAGATGAGGTGATGGGAACACAGTCATTTTCCATGATGGAGGAAAAGGGAAGCTATAATTGGTGTTTTTTATTCCCCTACTTTTAGACATTTTCGAGAATTTTGGTAACAAGCTGTACAATATACGATGCACCTCAGTGGACACTTCATGAGGTACATCTGCACAATAGGGATGCATCGATAGATACCAGTTACCAATAAAGAAGTGTGGTATTTGAGTATTCCCTGTTTTATGAAAGTTTGTGTTTGAAACAATATTTGATTGTGTGTATAAATGTTGTTACATTTGATTGAAAACTTGGCCTGACAAAAGTGGTCTCGTAAAAAGTAAAAAGTCTCTCGTAATACAGTGGTGCAAATGTTTTGCTTTGATTTGTGAGTGCAAAGTCTAGATTTATGGCGGCAGTGAACGCAAACTCACTTCACAATAGGCAGCTGTTTGGCAAATAGTGAACAATTAATCTAAAAAGAGGCTTCATTCTGTTTATTGCCACTGTCAGTTGAAGTTTACTGTCAAACTAAACAGAAAACAAAGAGAATACAGTGTTCCCTCGCTATATCATGCTTTACCTATTGTGGATTCAGTGCATTGCGGATTTATTTTCATATTCATACCATGCATAATTTGCCATATCACGGGATTTTGAGTGTAGGTTGTAATTCAGTAATAAACGCTTCCGAGCCTAAAACATTAATAATAAAATGCACACACGCTAATACTGTGCGTTACTATATGTTAAAGAGTTTTACATTTATTTAAGAGTATATAAAGTGCATATAAGAGTAAAGTATAGGTTAATATGAGTGTGGGGAAGATTAATAAGAATTTGGGGAGGTTCATACAACTTTAAAATACATCTAGGTAATAAAAAAAATTTGGACACTACGTTGTTGATTTCACATATTGCGTGGGTCATCAGGAACCTAACCCCCGCGATAAATGAGGGATTTCTGTACACGTTGCCTTAAGAGATTGTAGGGACAGAAGGCGTGACCGAAGTGACGTGGGCACATGCTGTAGCCTAGCTGTTGGTACACCCAGCAGCCTCCCGCAGACCCAGCCACCGCTACGCTTCAAATTTTAACATGCACCGCCACTGTGCTCACTGGGTTGACAGGTAAGTTTATCATCTCTCTTATATTTTTAACTGATTTTACATTACAAAAAATAATACTTCAAACTGCTAGCAATAGCTCAGATCGGCTTGTTTACTGTTCTCATTCGTACGATGCATGTCTCGTGCACCTTCATCTTTGTAAGGAGTGGGGGTAAAGCTAGAAAATCTTACAGTACAAACTAACAGAGTACTATTTATCCTTATTAAAAACACAAACGCAAAAATGTTTTTTTTTTGGGGTGGCTGGAACAGATTAATGGCATTTCCATTAATTTCAATAAGAAGAGATGATTTGATAAAAAAAGATCTTGTGCGTTACGACATGGCCATGGAACAGATTAAATTTACATCTCTTAAGATAAGTCCAGGCGGCACGGTGAACGACTGGTTAGAGCGTCAGCCTCACAGTTCTGAGGACCTGGGTTCAATCCCCGGCCCCGCCTGTGTGGAGTTTGCATGTTCTCCCCGTGCCTGCGTGGGTTTTCTACGGGCACTCCGGTTTCCTCCCACATCCCAAAAACATGCATGAATTGGAGACTCTAAATTGCCCGTAGGCATGACTGTGAGTGCAAATGGTTGTTTGTTCCTATGTGCCCTGCGATTGGCTGGCAACCAGTTCAAGGTGTAACCCGCCTCCTGCCCGATGACAGCTGGGATAGGCTCCAGCACGCCCGCGACCCTAGTGAGGAGAAGCGGCTCGGAAAATGGATGGATGGAAGATATGTCCAAAAAATGCATAGAAATAAAGGCCTACACCCTAATATACAGTTGACTAAATAAACGCCACCTGTCACTATATGAGGAAAAATCACATTTGTTTCAAGTGACGTCCATTACAATACAAGTCGCCATTTAAGGACATACAGTCCTGTATTTGCTTCAGCCTCCATCTACTTAGGACCCATAGCAGAAATCGTACGTAATCATCTGTTAAAGATGATGCTCATATGGGAACATGTTACCATGTGATATTCTTTCTCAATCATTGGCAGGCCTTCGTGTAACCGGACCTCTGTGCATCTCTCCCTTTTGTCTCAGCCATGCAGCGGTCGTGGACAGATGGTTGGATCAAAACCCATCAAACATTTACAAGCTCTCACAGGCACACACACACACACACACACACACACACACACACACGCACACACGGCAGCTGATATCAGAGAGGCCTGCGTGCACACACAAAGACACACACACACACACCTGCAGCTGGAAGCTAGGCTCTAACAGTGTTCAAATGAGGAGTTTGATGGAGTCGCGCTGGAAGTGTGATAGGTTTGATGTCTTTTCCTCCTGCTGCACAATTGCTCACTATCTCCATTCTGATGGCTAGCACGAAGGCCAAACGGCTGCAGTTTTCCTTGAAATTTCAGGACATATCGAATCCATCAGATTTGTTCTACTGCATCGCCGGGTCCCCCGGGTCGTGTATCTGCAACAAAATGCAGACGAAAGAAAGAAGGGAAAGATCACGAATGGAAAGGAGGAGAAGGAGGATGCCGGTGTGAAAGAAAGGAATGATTAGCAAACAGGGGAGAAAGAAGAGGAGGAAGACAAGGAGGAAAGGTGGAGGAAGAAGAGGAAGAGGCAACAGAGCGAAAAGCTGCATCTTACAAGAAAGTCCTTCGTCCCCGAGTTATGAATAATAATAATGGTGTAGTTGAAACACAGGTGCACCTTCATAGACCCCATTCATTTCACATATGCTGAGTAATGCTGTTTAACCAGTGCCAGTAGTCTTGAAGTGACCTCTTTACACTGACAAACAAACAGTCACACATAATTGCGTGAACACAGCAAAAAAAAAAACACGTTCCCCCCCAAAATTGAATATGTGATCTGTGTGTTCCGAGCTCAGCAACCCCAGAGATTCGGTTGCCAAGTCAACCGCGGCCACCTCGACGCAGCAGCCGCCTCATCTTCACCTCTATTCTATATTCAATTGAATCCTGCGCTCGTCTTCATCCATTTGGATATTGTTTGCAAGGGGATCAGTGTAGTGTGTATGGAGCATGTGGCGTTTGCTGTTAATGTGCCTTTTGTGCCTTTGAGGAGACGCCGCTCAGTGTTGCGCTTTGGCACACCACTCGATTCCATTTTGTTTGACATAGCCATCGTTTGCTGTGGTAATAAATAATAGATAAGGCATGCGTGTATGCTTATATGGGACAAGAGCGAAAATTGGATTCATTTCAGTCATACGTCATTATTAATTAACTACAGTTGTGCCTTGATATACGAGTGACTCGACTAATGAGTTTTTCGAGACACAAGCCATCGTTCGACCGATTTTGTTTTTGCTTTGACTTGAGATACGACCGCTATATGGTGGCAGTGACTCAACTCACTTCATAACAAGCAGATACAATTAGTTAACAATTCATCAAAACATACACTTTGTGTATTTAAAACAATCACATACTTGGCCTTTCTATCCGCGAGCATAATGCTGACCCTAAATAGCATCTATTGGCGGCGCTTTAACCCTTTAAGCATCAGATTATACACATACAGTGTAGCAACCCATGTAGACAGACAATATAAAACGACTCACAGTCATATATTCTTTATCCTCTGCAACGACTGATATTAGTGCCCCACTGATTAGTTGAGGGGAGTTGGATGTCTCAATGAACAGTATATCTGTCTGTCTTCACCTGGCCCCAGGTCGCCAAGGTGGGCACATCAGAAAGAGCAGCACAATGGCCATTCAATTGATGCAGTGACAAATTTAATGATTTTTTTTTTTACTGTATATTTTTATAAAATACAATATTATGGAGGCGGCACGGCGGGCGACTAGTTAGAGCATCCGCCTCAAAGTTCTGAGGAACGGGGTTCAATCCCCGGCCCCGCCTGTGTGGAGTTTGCATGTTCTCCCCGTGCCTGCGTGGGTTTTCTCCGGGCACTCCGGTTTCCTCCCACATCCCAAAAACATGCATGCTAGGTTAATTGAAGACTCCAAATTGCCCGTAGGTGTGAATGTTAGTGCGAATGGTTGTTTGTTTCTATGTGCCCTGTGATTGGCTGGCAACCAGTTCAGGGTGTGCCCCGCCTCCTGCCCGATGATAGCTAGGATAGGCTCCAGCACGCCCGCGACCTTAGTGAGGAGAAGCGGCTCAGAAAATGGATGGACAATATTATGGAGTGCTTTGAGCATATGTGACATCGACACACAAACCGCAGTGCTGTGGAATATTCTAGTTTCCATCACACATAGCTACACGCGCACACACCCTTTCACTGCCACATCTCACATACAAACACTGAGCCACCATGGCCATTTTTTTAGCCTGGTAATTACACATAATGACATTGGTTATGCCAAAATGCTCTTTTTTTTTTTTTAATACGCACCACCTTGAATGACCTCTGAGCTGATAAATAATAATTCTTAAATACACCTTAGCCCCGTGTTGTGAATGCTACCCTCGGCGTTGACATGCTTGACTCACACTGCAGCAGGCCTCATTGAGATGCACCGCTAGGTCTAAAGTGAATTCTGCCAAGTCGGAGGCAGCCATTTAGCCAGCACGAACAGGCGTGCATTGATGCACTCACACATGCACCAAGTCGTACCAGAAACAATCAAACCAGGATCATTTGAAGAAGGACATTAATGGGGTGTTGAAAAGTGCATGGTTATTAATTAGTAAAGGTATATCCTGCAATATATATTTCCCATATTACCTCAATCAAATAGATGCATCTGGGCATCCAACCAAAGCTTTGGCTTTGACATGACAGCATGGGTGTGATGTGTGAGTGCTTCCGCCTGGTCGTATTTCAAGACCGTGTTGAGCAGTTGCTTGAAAGTGGCTCTGGATCTTTGGCTGCAGAATGGCTCGCTCACAGACACATTTCAGGAAATAAGCAGAAAACAAAAACGGTGCCTTGATATAAGAGTGTAATTTGTTCCATTACCGCACTCATAACTCAAAACACCCGAATCCCATATCATTGTTCTCCCAAAAAAGACCCCTCACCCCAAAAAATGGAAATGTATTTCCAATGAGTAAAATAGCACTCTATAATATTGTACTTTACAAAGTCCTACAGTAATGACATAATCAAAAAGAGTTCAACAGTTTTTGTCACACTGCATAAATTGAATGGCCATAGTGCTGCTTTACTGGTCTGCCCGCCTAGGCCGCCTGGAGGCAGTATAGGACAGACAGATATATTGTTCATGGAGGTCTCAGCAGCTCAATCTCAGCTCATCAATACAGCACTTTATTAGTCAGTCTTTGGAGTTGATAAAGAATATATGACTGTGAGTACGCTAATATTGTCTGTCTCCATGTGTTGCTGCCCCGTTTGTTTTCAAATATTCGGCACTTAAACGGTTGTAACACCACAACATAGATGCTATTTAGCGTTAGCACGTCAATAAAGTTTTCCATTATTTGTTAGCATTAGCATTCAGATACCGGATTAAAAGGCGAAACTATGTAGTTGTTGCTAATACACAACGTGGCCATAAAGTGCTTAGAAGCAAAAAAAAAAATCGTCTAATAGTCGGTTCGTATCTCGAAAAACTCATCACTTGTATCTCAAGTCACCACTAGGCCTCTCAGGTGTGTATACAGGAATTTGGAATTACAGTATTACGGAATTATGGAATGACTGGGATTGTCCATCCGCCAAGAATTATAATGGTACTGCCCGTCTGTTTGTTCGTGAACCAGGAAGTCGCTTGTTAGCAAACACACCAAAATGCCATTCTCGTAATACAGTATATGTTCATTAAAGACTTGCTGAAACAGCAAATCTAAAAGTGGCTTTGTAATTTTTCTTTTAAACAAAATTTATGACTAAATATCCTTTTCTTTTCATTTTCCCCCACGATTTTATCAACCCCCAGCGAGGGTTTTATATGGCACCTCCAGAAGAAAGAAAGAACAAGCAAGAGCTGTAACCTGGCTGTTCCACAACGATTTGTTGCTACTTTTGTGTGCGTGGACGTCTAAAAAAGAAAAAAATAAGGCCTTATAGGAGTTTATTGGTGCACGTCGACACTTGACAGCGCAGTCTCAGAGGGGCCCAACAACAGCACACAACTCAAGGACACATACACATAGAATGGAAGCCGCATTCTCCACATAAACAGTCATTTCGAGATTTTGGAAGGGCGAAGAGTCAGTGGTAACTCACAAGTGTCACCTTCCTGCCAATCAAATGCATTGGATATAGCAGGAAAGTATGACATGTCTCCATATTCTCCAAACTCATCATTGGCTACAACAAGGGTGGACAACCTACGGCAAAACAGCGATTGATCTGCCCAGCCATACAATTGCAAAAACCTAATCAAAACACAGTGGAAATGTTAGAAAAAGTTGTCAAACATCCATCCATCTATTTTCTGTAGCGCTTCTCCGAAGGGTCACGGGTGAGTTGGAGTCTCAGCTGAATTTGTGCGAGAGGCGCGGCACACCTTGTACTGGACACCAGCCAATCATAGGGCGCAAACAGACAATCAAACATTGACACTCAAATTCCCTAAAATGACAATTTAGAGTTTTCAATTAACAAGCACAGATGTTTGTAGAATGTGAGAGGAAGCACAGGGAGAACATGCAAAGAACGCAGAAAGGCTGGAGCCAAGATTCTAACCCAGAACCCGAGAAATGGAAGGCAGATGTGCTAACCACAATACACTGTGCTGCCCCAAAACAAAGATTATTTGCATCAATATTTAGGGGACAGAAAGTATTACTCTGCCATTACAGTATGTCTGTCGGGCACCTTCACAGGGTAAGTACCGTAGTTTTACTTTATTTTGGTTTTGTTTTACAGTGGTTAACTTGTCTTAGTACATGTACTTGTTCAAATTAAAATGTTACTTAAAACTTAAACGATTGCCTATGGAGTCATTTAAGGTACGTATTAGAACGGAGGTTACCTCTCGTGGTATGCGAAAGAATCACTGTATAAGTACAGTTCAGTTGTACTCAACTTTAAAGTTCAACACGTTTGCATCTAATCTTTAAGAACTGTTTGATTTTCAACATCTATATAAGTACATTTCTTACCTTTTATGTGCAATTGATTTTAATTGAATCATTATTAAGTACATTTTCCTTATTTTCCTGTATGTAAGCACAGTGTTAATGTTCAAACTACAACCTCAATTCCAATGAAGTTGGGACATTGTGTTAAACATAAATAAAAACAGAATACAATGATTTGCAAATCATGTTCAACCTATATTTAATTGAATACACCTTGAAGTCCTTGAAGTCTCCGCGCCCTTTGCACAATGGTCATTGCACCGGACGATTGCAATATTAGTCATTCGAACTGCTCCAAGTGCTAGAGGACTCTGCATCTTTTGCACAATTGTCCAAAAAAAATAATAATTACCAGACAACTAGCAACCCTTTATTGCTCAGTGACTGTTTTTTTTTTTTTGTCAATGTCTTTATGTCTCAAAAGTTGTCGTACTAGAGCGGCTCCAACTACCGGAGACAAATTCCTTGTGTGTTTTTTTTTGGACATACTTGGCAAATAAAGATAATTCTGATTCTGATACACAGATGAGATATTTAATGTTCAAACTGATAAAGCTGATTGTTTTTTGCAAATAGTCATTAACTTAGAATTTTATGGCTGCAACACGTTCCAAAAAAGCTGGGAGAGGTGGCAAAAAAGACTGAGAAAGTTGAGGAATGCTCATCAAACACCTGTTTGGAACATCCCACAGGTGAACAGGCTAATTGGGAACAGGTGGGTGCCGTGATTGGGTATAAAATTCCCTGAATTGCTCAGTCATTCACAAGCAAAGATGGGGGTGGGGTTCATCTCTTTGGGAAAACCAATGTCAGTTAATACAATTCAGCGCGACATCCGTAAGTACAACTTGAAACTCTACTATGCAAAGCAAAAGCCATTTATCAACAACACCCAGAAACGTCGCCGGCTTCTCTGGGCCCGACCTCATCTAAGATGGACTGATGCAAAGTGGAAAAGTGTTCTGTGGTCTGACGAGTCCATATTTCAAATTGTTTTTTGGAAATTGTGGACGTCGTGTCAGGAAAACAGGAAAAGAACCATCCGGACTGTTATGGACGCAAAGTTCAAAAGCCAGCATCTGTGATGGTATGTGGCTGTGTTAGTGCCAATGGCATGGGTAACTTACACATCTGTGAAGGCACCATTAATGCTGAAAGGTACATACAGGTTTTGGAGAAACATATGCTGCCATCCGAGCAACGTCTTTTTCATGGACGCCCTGCTTATTTCAGCAAGACAATGCCAAACCACATTCTGCACGTGTTACAACAGCGTGGCTTTGTAGTAAAAGAGTGCGGGTACTAGACTGGCCTGCCTGCAGTCCAGACCTGTCTCCCATTGAAAATGTGTGGCGCATTATGAAGCGTAAAATACGGCAACGGAGACCCCGGACTGTCGAACAGATGAAGCTGTACATCAAGCAAGAATCGGAAAGAATTCCACCTTCAACAATTAGTGTCCTCAGTTCCCAAACGTTTATTGAATGTTGTTAAAAGACAAGGTGATGTAACAGAGTGGTAAACACGACCCTGTCCCAGCTTTTTGCGAACGTGTTGTGGCTATAAAATTCGAAGTTAATGATTATTTGCTAAAAACAATAAAGTTTATCAGTTTGAACATTAAATATATTGTCTCTGTATTGTATTCAATTAAATATAGGTTGAACATGATTTGCAAATCATTGTATTCTGTTTTTATTTATGTTTAACACAACGTCCCAACTTCATTGGAATTGGGGTTGTATTACAATGGCTTACAATAATGAAAATAATAAAGGAATAAAACCTATGCCTGATTTTTGATGAACACTTGGGCCTACTACCATGGTGGTCATTATGGTGGTACTTGGAGAGCTGAGTATTTTAGGTAGTACAAAACGTTTGAGAACCACTATAGGGGAAAATTGTTACTTGGAAGCCAACCAACATCACGGTTATGTTCTACTTTGGAAGGTCCGATTTATACTGTTTATATCAATAAATTGTTACGTTAGGTTTCCTTGTACAGTTTAGTATTGCCCTCTGAGGACTTAATAAAAACCAAAATGTCCCATGAAAGCAAAAGGGACTTGTCTCTCTTTCTCTCTCTCTCTCTCTCTCTGTCTCTCTCTCTCTCTCTCTCTCTCCCTCTCTCTCTTTCTCTCTCTCTCTCTCTCTCTGAAGGCAAAACTAAATGATGGGATTACCATGACAACGTGAAGCAGTGACGTGGAGGTTACATCGGAGGTGTCACGCTCCATGGAGACAAACTTGATGGCACCGGTGAATCATCAGAAGAGACGGAACCAGAACATGTGACACTCCTGCTGTTTTCCTGCCCAGGTCATGTATTAGATTATTGGCGATCCGCTAATTAGCCAACAGAACCCTGACCTTCAATATCTTCACTTGAGTTGCAGCTACCTTTCTTCTGTATATTTTTTAAGTCTATTAATTTATTTTGGCTAGCCCACATCCTTCTGTTTTCTGCAGTACTTTTACAATCGCTGTCCTCCATTTTTGCACCCACACCCTCACCATAGCAACCAACGGTGCATGGATGTCAAGGAGGGGAAATGAGGACAGGCGAGATGAGGAGAAAGAGACACGGGATGGAAGAAGTTGTCTGATTCGGGCAAAAATAATGACTTTGAGAGATTTTGGTACGCAATAAAAATACAAATAGGTCAGTTGTAATCTGGGGTTGGGTTTTTATGAATAAATAATGCAGCCTGCTTCAAAGTAAAAATAGCCTCAAGGTGGAAAGCTCACTATGGTGCAGGAATACAGATAAATGTAATCAGAGTACCAGTTTGTTGGTAACAATTAGAAGAGGATGCATTGGGAATCAGAGCCTGAATCAATCCTTAGAAACACAGCAATGTTACTTTATTTGAATTACTTCTCCTTCTGTCTGCTCATTCCCTTTCCATCCCAATTCTCTTTGTGATTGAATATCAATATGAATATGACCAGCTAATGCAATATCACAAAGCAGGAAACCCCCCAAAATGAACTGAGGTCTTTAGCATTGAGCAATACAGTGGTGCCTTGAAATACGAGTGACTTGGCTTACGAGTTTTTCGCGATACAAGTCATTAAAAATGGTAACGCTAAATCGCATCGAAGTTGCAGTTATAACCTTTTAAACAATGGGTAGGCCATTCAATTGATGCAGTGTGATAAAACAGTTGTTTTTTTTCATTTTATTTAATGAAGTCATTACTGTATGTTTTTATAAAGTGAAATATTATGGCGAGCTAGTTTGCTTCATTAAAATACCCAAATGAAAGGGTTATTATTACAAGTGGCAAGATTAGTGTTTGATATTTCGGGTCTCTTTGAAATTTTTGATCGTGGAAACACAGCTTTAAATCCATCACTTTCCAATTACTGTTACAAATGATCAGATATGATGACAACATTTCTCGCCCATCTAGCACCAGGTGCTTGTTCTGACCACTGTCTTATAAGCTGTTTTCTTAATTGCACACATCTTCTGGAATATTGTTCCTAGATTTTTACACCACAAAACAGAAACACAACCTAGCCATGTTTAGTTCTGACTTTGGCCACCAGCAGGACACCACTCCCTGAGAAGATTCATATGGCTCTAAAATGTCAGAGGTTTGTAGTTTGGCACTTGACCATGAAGAGACTTGTACACAAGCAGAACTGTTTTGAAGTCTATTCTCTGAGCAACAGCAAGCCAGAGCAGAGACCTGAGCATTGGGCTAATTTGGTCCTATTTCCTGGTTTTAGTCAGGACTCGAGCAGCAGCATTATTGATGTACTGCAGCTGTCTTATAACTCGTTTAGAAAGCCCAGTAAGCAGGCCATTAACGTAGACTAGCCTGCTGCAGAAAAATACATGGATTAGTCTCGCTAAGTCAGGTTTAGACACTTTTCCTTTGATTTTGGCTATGTTTTAGATGATAAAAAACTGAAAATGTTTTGGATTTAAAATTCACATTCAAGTCCAATATTACCCCGATTTTTCTAATTTGAGAGAGAGTCTGAAAGAGCCTGAAACACTTTATTTTTGTTTCTTTAGGCCACAGAGAATGGTTTCACTTTTGTCTGAGTTTAGCGAGAGCTTTTTTTTGCATCCACACACTGATCTGTTCGATGCAGTGACAGAGTGAATCTACAGGCCCATGTTCACCTGCCACCAATGACACAAATCTGAGTATCATCTGCATAGTTGTAGGACACTCTATAGCTGCTTATTGGCTGGCTTAATGGAAGCATGTACATATTGAACAATAGGGGTCCGAGGATTGACCCGTGTGGAACCCCACAAGTCTTAGCCATTTTGTCTGAGACACAGTTACCAATTTCAACAAAGTATAATGTCTAACACTTTTTCTTTCTGTGCGACCAGTGCAGGGTTTAGTGTGCCTTTCGCCCAGAGTCAGCTGGGATACACTTGAGCTCAACCGCAACACTGAAGAGAGTAAGCGGTATACAAAATGGATGGAGGGTTAAGTTTAACCCCATTCCCACTGAACTCTCAAGAGGCTGATATGTCACTCTACTGACTGTATTGGAGGTAATTGAATATCCAGGCTTGTGTGTTACAACAATCAGTGATGTAATTGTTGCGTGTACTATTACCAGTACCAGTAAATACGAACATCTGTTTGTCTTTAGCTTTAACAAATGAGGACGTTGTAACCCACTTTAAGAACGTTAAGCTAAACTGTGATCTGGTGTTTGGCCGCCCAGTGGGACTTGTACGAAATTTCGGGTCACCGAGTGGGTGTGATAGATGATCTGATTGCTGAATAACAATGGCTGACCTCCCTATGTGATTGAACACCAACATGGTGTCTCTGGTTACGGTTACCACAGGAACAAACATTAAACCTGCATGTACAGAACGGTTTGAGAGCATAGGACAGTTAATACCATCCTATCAATGCAACTTACCTTTCTGTTTTCCATTTAATTATTTTTCATTTCTAGTGTGTTTACTGTGTCATTAGGTGGATTGCCATAGTTGTAGATACTTATTTTTTCTCTTCACAGAAAGACAGAGTAATTGATTGTTAAACACTCAGCCTGCTGCCTAAGGAAGACCAAAGGGATGGCTGCCAAAGTCCACATTAACATACAGTAGACCTACGCTGTGGCACAACTCCTCCAGGCAATTACGATGCACAATACAACATTGAAACAGGAGTTCAGAAAATTCAGAGTGTGTTTTTCCTATTCCAAGAAATGGAGTCATATTCCCATCCCTAACGGACATGATGATGGTATGCTGTCCTGTATTTTGAATGTGGGCAGACGAAAAGAATGCACAATGCTGGTTTTCGGCCTTGCAGTGATTTCTCCAGATTCTCTGAACCTTTTGATGATATTATGGACCGTAGATGATAAGAAATCCCTAAATTCGTTGCAATTGTACGTTGAGGAACATTGTCCTTAAACTGTTCGACTATTTTCTCATGCACTTGTTCACAAAGACGTGAACCTCGCCCCATCTTTGCTTGTGAATGACTGAGCAATTCAGGGAAGCTCCTTTTATACCCAATCATGGCACCTACCTGTTCCCAATTAGTCTGTTCACCTGTGGGATTTTCCAAACAGGTGTTTGATGAGGATTTCTCAACTTTCTCAGTCTTTTTTGCCACATGTCCCAGCTTTTTTGGAACGTGTTGCAGCCATAAAATTCTAAGTTAATGATTTATTTATTTATTTGATTATTAAAGTTTATCAGTTTGAACATTAAATACCTTGTCTTTGTAGTGTATTCAATTAAATATAGGTTGAACATGATTTGCAAATCATTGTATTCTGTTTTTATTTATGTTTAACACAACGTCCCAACTTCATTGGAATTGGGGTTGTACATATGAGTAAAGAATTTCTCTCAAGTTAGCTTGGAGCATGTTGTATGAGTTCAGCGGCCTGGTAGCGTGGCCTAACAGGCACAGCTGCTGTTTATGGTCCCCCTGTTGTTACTGTTGCCCCATTGGGAATGCATGAGAGCAGCTGAGGGCAGCAACAAAGGCATGTACACACACACATGCAATAATATAAACAGTTCCCATTAAAGATGGATGAATGGCAATATACACTCATCAGCCAGAACAAAGAAATAATGTTCAGTATAATTGACACTCGGCACGGTGGACGGCTGGTTAGAGCGTCTGCCTCACAGTTCTGAGGAGCGGGTTTCAATCCCCGGTCCCGCCTGTGTGGAGTTTGCATGTTCTCCCCGTGCCTGCGTGGGTTTTCTCCGGGCACTCCGGTTTCCTCCCACATCCCAAAAACATGCATGGTAGGTTAATTGATAACTCTAAATTGCCCGTAGGTGTGAATGTGAGTGTGAATGGTTGTTTGTTTGTATGTGCCCTGCAATTGGCTGGCAACCAGTTCAGCGTGTACCCCGCCTCCTGCCCGATGATAGCTGGGATAGGCTCCAGCACGCCCGCGACCCTTGTGTGGAGAAGCGGCTCAGAAAATGGATGGATGGATGGATAATTGACACTGTCAGAACGGTATTCAACAATATCTGCATTATTTCTGTTTGTAGTGGTGGAAATAATTTTAAAACCATTTACAGGGAAAGGAACAATAAATAGTAATTGAACCCTCACCATAATGCAGGCAATAATATTTATGGTTAAAGTACAAGTGAATTTGTCCAGACTCAAACTGTCACTATAATAAAACCTTTGTTAACCGTACAGGCAGCGTTTTAAGTAACGGTCCCAGTCCCGGTCCGGATCAAAGGTGCATTACGGTTTGGCCCGCAGTCATCCACGGATACTAGAAAGTCCCTCCCGGGCTGTGATGTTCTGATGGGGTTCATCACGTTGCGATCAAGGCTTTCAACAAATGAAACGTGGAATGGCAGGATTGGTGGACACGGGTGACTTGAATGAAAATCCCCTTCAGGGTCCGGCATTACCCCCTCCAAAGTCGGTACATCTAACCAGGGGTCATTAAGTCAACATAGGGGGGTGCATACTGTAGCTCAATAAATGTTTGATACTATTATTTTTCTGTCTAATCACTAATTCATCTCTTACACCAAAACATGCGAAACAGCCTGCACTGCACCCTGCACGCTCGCTTTCACACGCTCACATATACACATATTAAACTTTAAGCGTTAGAAACAGGAAGATAACGTCAGGCATTGTAAGGTAAATACAGTAAACACATGGCTGAGCTTTAGAGGAGTTGTAGGAAGCGAGTGTCTGCCCTTTTCTTTACGCGACAGGCTTTTGCTATGAGAACAGTAAATAAACGTGGGGGGGAGGGGAAAGCACACCAAACGTGACAGAGTGTGACACAATGTGTACAAAGTTATGTACTGTCAGGTTTAGTTGTGTTCACCCCATTTTACAACAGCGAACTAGGTACAGCATCTCATCTGCACCGTGAATGCAGTGGAAAACTTTTTGACAGTTTTCAAATTTGGCCAGGCATCCACAACAATAACCGCCTGTCATGTTTGCACGTCCTGTCCTTTCACGTTGTGTCATTTTCATGCTGTCCATATGGAGTTTCCATTTGGAACATATTAAGTAATGGTCTGAGGGCCGTACAATACTTTTGAACTAGAAGGTGCAATTCCCTGAGAAATTGCGTCTGAATGCTCCAATGCTTGAATGAGCTGAACACGTAGAAGTTGGAACGGTGGGAATCGGTGGAGAAATAAGGAAACTGTAGCTAAAAATGTAGAATTTGTCTTATTGTGGCTAAAATGTGGGTATTTTAGTGTTGCACAGTGCAGAATGTGGGTAATGTGGGAATGTGGGGAATGTGGAAAACATGTAGTAAGTGGAATGGTTTGAATTGGTGAAGAAGTGTGAAAGCTGGGGGGGGGAAGGCAGAGTAGAGTGGAATGGGGGAGAATGTGGGTGTTTTAACAGTAAAATGTGGGTGAAAATGTGGAATGTGGGTA
Organism: Phyllopteryx taeniolatus; assembly: GCF_024500385.1. Taxonomy (NCBI): domain Eukaryota; kingdom Metazoa; phylum Chordata; class Actinopteri; order Syngnathiformes; family Syngnathidae; genus Phyllopteryx; species Phyllopteryx taeniolatus. The sequence goes on from NC_084518.1 coordinate 14,860,033, forward strand.
ATATGGGAATGTGGGGAATACGGGAATGTGTGTTGAAGTAGTTCTGAATGAACCGAATGTTTTAAAAGTGAAAGAGAATGATGTGAAACTATTTTGTTGAAAGTGTCATTGAGAATGAATGGGAATTATTTAGGTGTAGAATGTGGAATTGTGGGTAATGTGAAAATGTTGCGGCTTAGATGAGTAATAGCACACGACGCGTGAATTTTTCAGAAATGGCGAAGGAGAAGCCCGTCAAAAAACGTGGTGGAATAATAAAAAGAAGAAAAATAAAGATAAAAATAATCAGCATTCACACAATAATAGTGCATATGAGGCAATACATAATTTCTTAAGCCTGCATACATGCACACAATGTGAGAGGATTGCTATGTGAAACCAGTGTGTCAGGTCTCAAACAGCAGCAGATTGTGAGCCCACGTGACCTTATCAATGTGACTCACTCTCTCTCTGGGTCACATCTGCATGGACACAGAGATAAGCGTGTAACACACAACACATGCAGCACATGCAAGGAGGCAAACGTGGTTGGCAAATGAGAAGTAAGCCTAAAAGACACGACTCACACGAAATGAACGTTGTCTTGTAAACACGCGGGTGACTGATGGCGTGAAGCCGGTGTCGTCTTGCAGCGCATTATTAACAAACAATTTATAAAAAAAACGTCCAGCAGAGTGGGTTAACTCAATAATGACGACTGATAATGAGCATGCCGTTGTCTTGGAAACAAAGCCATCTGCAACCCTGATTTGATCAAGTAAGTGCCCTCCGAAAGCAGCTCATGTGTGATTCACCGTCTGTAAAAATACATGATGGAGCTGCTTTCAGGTGACGAGCTTTCACACTGATGCTGTGAAAAACTAAAAATAAAAAGTTTCATCTTCTGCTGCTTGTTTTTAAATCATGTTTAATAGCGACACTAGCAATAGCACTGTCCACAGACAAACTCAGTGTTAGTTTTATTTCAACCCTAAACTAGACTTGTTTCTAAAAGGAAATGTATATATAATATGTCATATTATTAACATTATATTGTATTTATCAAACAGATACCCACTTCTGGCACACTCAGTAGCGTAGTGCCTTGTGATACGAGTGACCCGACTTTCGAGATACAATCAGTGAACTCAACCGAACCCACTCAGAAAAATAATGACGCAGCTATCACATTATATTATCACCTCAAAGCAAGGTCAGTTCTAAGTGGCTCTTCTTTGGTCTTTGGATTTTCCTCTTCAAAACAGTCAGCCAGTTCGTGAGTTAGTTAGTTGAAAGATTATAACACCGCGACTATCAACGGTAATCGCTAGCATGCCAATGGTGTTTTCCATTATATGTTAGCATTGAGCTAGCAGGGACATTCTTAGGGCTAAATTAGTAGATTTGTTTTAGTTTTTAGTTTTAAATTAGTTTTACATTTAGTTTGACAGTAAACGTCAACTGGGAGTGGCAATAGCTCGAAGCCTCTTTTTTGGAAGGATTATTCACCATTTGCCAAAGTGCTGCTTATTGTGAAGTTGAGCTGGCTTGAGTTCGCTGCCACCATAAAGCGCTTGTGTCTCAAGTTTGTATTTGCAAGTCAGAGCAAAGAAAAAAAAAATTGTCAAAATGACGACTCATATCTCCAAAATACTAAGTAATAGGAAGTCGAGTCACTCGTATCTCATGGTACTGCTGCATAGCTTTTGTGACATCGGTCTGGGATTTTTACTGACACATTGTATATTCCGTGTCACGAGCACAATGAACTGTTGGCTGTTGGTGATAGAAAGAGGACCAACATTTTAGAAACCGTTCTCAGTATGATGCAGTGCAATCACAGAAAACAGTCTGACCGAGTGAGGAAGTGGAGGCTAGGATGACTATGCCTGATGGTGCGGATGAGATTACTGTGCTTTAATTTTGAAAGAAGCACAGAGAGGCACGATTGCTCATTACAGAACCCGGGGGTCTCCTTGTCCTGTGACCCTTATTTCCCCCCCAACCTCTGCCGGGTGACTAAAGGGAATTGCACCAAAGGCCTTCCCTGCGAATAGCAGTGGCGGGAGTGTAGAAAGATGTAAAGATAATGTAATTAGCCACATATGTACGTAGATTAAGGGGAGGGATGTCGTGCCCGGGGAGACGAGACAAATAGGCTAAATGAAAGATGACAAAATGGCGGCGATACAAAGGAAGTACACTCCACAGCGTTAGCTATGTGAAGACTTAATTGACAGAGACAGCTAACTCCCAGTAATTTAGCTGATGAAGCTTTTCAGAACTGCTGGCTGCACACAAACTCACCATCAGGCCAGCAGAGCAGAGAACCCAAGATAGAGGAGGAGGGTGTGTTTTGTTAACGTTTGAGCCCACAGTCACCCACCCCAAATACACGTACACACACACATTGCCACCATCACCCACCAAACAAGTGACAGGAGACAAAGTGCTGATAGTGCTGTTCCCATTGGAGGGCAGGCCAAGGCAAATGCATGGCTGGCTGGAGCGGTGACGCTAACATGACATGCTAGTCAGTAGACAACGCCGACTGGTGATGAAGAGGAATGTTGTCTGACCCTGACTATATGTAGATTTGTATCCCACCAGGGATGTATAGTTGTTCGTATGCAAAATAAACACTGACCTTCAAAGGTCATATAACTTGGAATTCGGCCTAAACTCTTATGGCTGATATGGTGGAAAATTCCCAAAATAATCCAGATTCAGGAAAAGGAAAAAAAGTTGGATTCATAAAGAATCTGTTCAACAAGTAACCTTCCAATCTTTAAGGCCTGACACACACCGAGCGATACTGCCGAACATGACTGAAGCAAACCATCGTGAATTCAGCACTGCACAACTACCGACGTGCTGCAACGGAAAAATTGTGAACCTATATTGGATTTTGAGGCTCCAGGTACAGTTTAGTACTGTACTCTATTTTTTATTTTTTTATTTTTTTGGTGTGTTTGTCAAGAAGGTGGATTGCCACAAAGAGAGGACACGGGCGACATTAAAGGCGAAAGCGTGCGATTCATAGTTGATCCTATAGAAAATGAAAGGTCAGTTTTACAGCTGACCCTCACAACTATAAAGGTCTTAAAGTTATATTGGACTGTTTTTTTGTGTGTGTTTTTTTTTTTTTTTTTTTAAATAAAACCATTACCTTAGGTAGTGTCCGAAAGAGTGACATTCTGGTCCCAACATGGCGTTAACTGTCGAAAGCAATAAATTCTAATTAAGCTTTAATATGTCGGCATACTTCCACCTCAGTGGTATCCATTGAGAACATCAACTTAATGGTTACATCATTATGAAATTCCTGTAATAAAATTAACATTGACATGTTGAGCTGTGGCGGCACGGTGACCAACTGGTTAGAGCGTCAGCCTCACAGTTCTGAGGACCGGGGTTCAATCCCCGGCCCAGCATGTGTGGAGTTTGCATGTTCTTCCCGTGACTGCGTGGGTTTTCTCCGGGCACTCCGGTTTCCTCCCACATCCCAAAAAACATGCACAAATTGGAGACTCTAAATTGCCCGTAGGTGTGAATGTGTGTGCGAATGGTTGTTTGTTTGTATGTGTTCTGCGATTGGCTGGCAACCAGTTCAGGGTGTACCCCGCCTCCTGCCCGTTGATAGCTGGGATAGGCTCCAGCGCGCCCGCGACCCTACTGAGGAGAAGTGGCTCAGAAAATTGATGGATGGATGGATGGAGAGCTGTGGTTGCACGGTAGCACATCTGCCTCACAGTCCTGAGGACCGGGGTTCAAATGCCAGCCCCGCCTGTGTGGAGTTTAAACGCATGTTCTCCCTGTGCCTGCGTGGCTTTTCTCCGGGCACTCCGGTTTCCTCCTACATCCCAAAAACATGCATGCTAGGTTAATTGAAAACTCTAAAATTGGCCGTAGGTGTGAATGTGACTGCAAATGGTTGTTTGTTTCTATGTGCCCTGCGATTGGCTGGCGACCAGCTAAGGGTGTACCCCGCCTCTCGCCCGAAGATAGCTGGGATAGGCTAGTGAGGATAAGCGGTACAGATGGATGGATGGATATTGAGAGAGAGCCGCAGTGTTTATTTCTCAATACTTTCTAAGTCTTTTCAAGTCAATGGGCTCGAGTCCAAGAGAAGTCATGAGTCGTTGCTGTTCAAGTCAAGTCGAGTTCTAAGTCTGACATTTGGTCGAGTCGAGTCCAAAGTCATCAAACTCATGACTTGAGTCTGACTCAAGTCAAGTCATGTGACTCGAGTCCATACCTCTGCCAAACAGTCGGAGTTCTACAGCCGTCCCTGCAATTATATTGGCGGTATTGTGCTTTTTTTCACAATTTAAAACAGTTCCCAGGAGTCTGAATAAAATGTCTCTGATATTCTTTGGTCAAAATTGCCTGGCACCACCTGAGATCATTCAATCTGATCAAATCTCACCATTGTCCGGATTGATCAACGGCAATGGAAGCGTCTTCCTTTGAAGGCAATCCCTGCACCCCCTCCTCTTCTAGATACCCCCCACCATCGTTCAATCCCAGCCTCAGTCTGAGCCCCACACTGTCGCGAGTGTGAGCGTGTGCACCATAAATAGCTTTGTGAGGATGCGGCGAAAGCTCTACGGAGGAGGCGCGTGGAAGCCCAATATTGCAACTGCCTTGCTGCAGCATACTGGCCAAACTTAATATGCTCGGGTCGCAACATGTGCTGCAAGCAAGGAAAGGAAAACAAGGTGCTGGGACAGATGACCAGGGCAACATCGGATTAGAAATGCTCCATTACATATCTATTCAAATTCTGGTGAGATTTTCCCAACAAGTATCTCTCTTAATATTACACTGATATTTCATCATCAATACACTATAGTAGATTTCTCTCCTCAAATCCTTTTTCTGACTTACGCCTGACATGTCTCTGGAATTTGCTGAAAAGCAATCAACTGAGGAAAAGCACACAGGATAAATGCAGGAATAAAGTGAAAAGGAGCAGAGAAGTGATACCAGTCAATATTTCTTCTCTATCAAAAGTCATTGTGCGGGCCTACGTGATAACTTGGTGTACCACTGGATTGCATCATACTGCAAAGTGTGTTTCTAATCTAATCTAAAGAGTTGAGTTTTGATAAAGTTTTTGCATTGGGTCTAAAAGGATTACATAGACAAACATCCATTAATCTTGAGTGACAATTTAAAGTCTTCAATGAACTTAACACATGCATGTTTTTGAAATGTAGGAGGGAGCCAGAATACTGGGAGAAAACTAAGACAAGCACAGGGAGAACATGCAAACTCCACACAGGAAAGTCAGGGGCCAGATTAAAACCCAGAACCTCAGAACTGTGAGGCAGTCGTGCAAAGCACTCCTCTATCGTGCTGTGTAACTGGTGTGGCCGCCTTGGCCACGGGGGGGGGGGGGGGGTAAAATTAGTCCTTTTTTGCAAATTAGTCCTTTTTTGCAGACAATAAAGAATATATGCCTCTGAGTATTGTGATATTGTCCATCTACATGTGTTTCTCCACTGTTTGTGTTCAAATATCTGTTGCTTAAAGTGCTATAACACAGCAACCAGGGCTTGACAATAACACCTGCCAACCCGCCAAATGGAGATGAATTTCAGTACTCCCACTTCGGCAGGATTTTGTCTATCAGGATTAATCAATGTCACAACCCCGCCCCCTTTTGACCAATTTATTTAGATCGGGAAAAAGCCCGCCCAGCACACACCCCCGTTGACAAATGTATTTAAATCATAGATAGTTTAATCACCCCACCTGTTGAAGAATGTATTTCATTTGGAATAAAATATAAAATTGTGGCTTGTTAAAATGCTGAGTGGCTAATAACTCTGGGGAAAGTAGTAGTCACAGTGGCTGGTGACAAAAAATAAAAATGAAAATAAAAAGTTAATGTCAAGGCCTGGCCGCAACAATCAAAAAAATACGTGTAATTCTCTTTGTTTTATGTTTATATGACAGTAAACTTCAACTGGGAGTGGCATTAAACAGCTTAAAGCCTCTTTTGTTTTAGACTTTTGTTCTGCCAAACTGCTGGTTATTGCGAAGTGAGTTGAGTTGAGTTCACAGGCACCATTCCAGGCTCGTATCTCAAGTTTGCGCTTGCAAATTAAAGCAAAAAACTGGTCAAATGACTGACTGGTCTTAAAAAACCTCGGTCCATTCCTACCACATGGTACCACTGTATTGTACATTAGAGATGTATGAACCATTAAATGTAGAAAACCACTGGTAATAAGGTTACCTGGACTTATAGCAATGCGGGGGAAGAGTCAGTCCAGGCCAACTAAGTGAATGTGTGCAGAAGGAATGTGATGCCACATTACAACATAAACTGGCATGCAAATATTGTTTGCTTGCTATATTTGCATATTCAAATTATCACACTCCCCAGTTCATAATCACATGCTCCTTCATCCAACCTTCTGTGGAGCGAAACCCCCTCCTGATTTGACCTCTCTCTCCTCCTTTTCATGCAAAATCTCCAACTAGTACAAATAGTTGTGTGTCATATTTAGTTGGCAGCGTACCGCAGGGGATCATTAATCAAACTCCGTGGAGATGTGAGTGAGGTTTGTGACGAGCAGGCTTTGTAGACTTAAGGGAGCAACATGAATGAGCGCAGTCGTGCTTCGCTCCGGGATGCAAAACGAGGAGGCAGGGAGGCAGGCGACATATTGCTCTCAGCTCATTACATTGTCACCACGTGCGCCCAATCTGGGACTAGTTGGCTTGAATGCAGCCTGATTCCACCGTGTTTGAGTGAAAGCAGGCCATGGCGCGATCTCCGCTGGGAGAACAGGCAAGAGCACGGGTCTGAATTCATATTGCAAAAGGGTTATGGTAATAATGTCATGCAGTTTGAGGAGTGCAGTTTGCAGTACTTCCATCTGTGTGTTTGGTCATGAATTCTTCATACATACAGTATGTATGGGTAACTGCTCAAATGAGCATTGGTGCACGTCGGTACAGTGTGCGACCAGGCTAAGCAAATGGGTAGTGCGTGTGTGTGTGCGTGTGTGTGAGTGTGTGTGTGTCACAGCACCACACTGAGGGAGGCTGCCATTTGTTTGTGCTTGGCCCAGAGAGAAGTGCCGCCTGCCAAGGACCCACCACGCCGGGTGAGGGAGAGCGTGAGCGAATAGAAACATAGCAGAGGAAGAGAAGGATGATTTTTTTTTCCATAATCTTCCATTTGTTCATCATAAAACTGGATTAACACTGCATGTCCAAGTGCCCAATTCCAAATTTAAAAAAAATGTTGACTGTTTATTTCCTCGTCCTGTGAATAGCGATGGTTTACTGTATATCCAATCTGCGCATTCACGTTTCGCATTGGCAGATATCCAAAATACATCCGATTTGCATCCACATTTGGAAGAGGCCTGATTCCGATCTAAAGTTATCCAATTCAAATAGTCATTTGGTGGCATTTAGTCACAAAGAACAGTTTAGCATTCATGAGGCAGCGCTGACAGATTTACACCCCCCCACCCCCAAAAGACGACAGTATTTAAATAATTTACGTACAAACTAAAAGAGCAACAGTAAGAAAAGGAAGTGCAAAAGTAAATACTAACACACTTACCAATACACACACAATGGTCCAAACCTCGATCTGTTTTTCATTCAGACCTGAGGCGATCAGGTTACACACATATCCAAACACGCTTCCCCACAAGCAGTGAATCCCACGGGCCAGGGCCCGCCAGTTCAATCGAATTATCGTTATCGAACACCCAGGGCGGAGACTGAGGAGTCTGCCCACCATCCACACCCTATACGTGCGGCAGTGCAATGAAACCGACAATCACACACACACACATACACACGTGAGATCATATAGCACTATATCTCCCTCACACAGGCCGCATCACTTTTTCGACGTCCCATGACAGACACAGTCCCATTATGGTCGTCATTTACAGTCCGTATTGATCACCCACTGGCTGGGCCCCACCATCTTGGGCCACACACACATACAGTATAGTAGTCATGTTAGTACTTCTGGCTTTGTAAGGACATACACTAACCGTCCATTCTCCTAAGAAAAAAAAACTTAAACCTTCAAATTGCTCTTTGTGAGGAGTAAAGGTCACCCAGAATGTCCTCCAATGTGTCCTTCTGTTCTTGAACTATTCAAATTTAATTTCAACTCTGATTTAACTCTCTAGAGATCACTTGAGGCCAAGCTCTCATTTTAAATTAAATTACATCGAGATAAACAAACAATAGCTTTTCCAGGAGTCCAGAGCCCAGACCTAAATCCAAAACAGAGGGTGCCGTGTGCTATCTTACATATTTGTGGCGCTCTTACAAGGGAATTTTATTATTAATAGTAGTAGTAGTAGTAGTAGTAATATTTAATACTGCAATAAGTCAAGATTGTACATGCTGTTATTGAAGTAAAAGGTAGAGGCTTATTGTATTTTGTTTTAATATTTCTCCCGAAGAGAGAGTTGTTTCTTTTTTTATTGAATTGAACATGTTATAATCCATAGATTTTTCTTACTTCGTAATGATTTATCATGGCACAATTCTTCATAAAAGCTGTGACTGGCATAATAATGTGGGACAACCTAATTTCCTGTAATTGGGCATCCTGGGAAACAATTTATCAAAGGAGTGAAAGATTGATATGAGAGTTCTAAATACAGGTAGACAGGCAAAACAACATAAAAACTCAAATGTTTGACATAAATCCTACATGCATTTAAATATGGAACACAGTGTGTAGTGTAGCTTGCTCTTTAACGTTTTCAATTGCATGACAAATATGCCTCATTATTATAACAATTCCACTCGGTCACTGCGTTTGACATTTTTATAGCTGCCTGTCATGAGTCCTCCCACCGGAGGAGGGAAACCCTGGTTGATGTGTCACGTAACGAAAAAAGAAAAGAAAAGAAATGATAGAAAAAAAGGTTGTTGGCCTGCTTCTTGGTACGGCGTGAGAGAATGAGGTCGACGGAAGATGGCGAGGAAAAGAAAGAGAAAGGGAGAGGAGAGAAACAGAAGGCAAGAGGGAGGAAAAAGGAAGGAGAGCGGATGTTGCTGCCATGGTAACTAGTGGCACCTCAGAGAGGAATAGCACCGCTGTGGGGAAAGACCCCGTGTGCATCAGCGCGCGCGCGCGCACGCACACACACACACACACACATATAGACTGTGTATCTATAAAACTAAGACACATTCATGTATGTTTCATTGATGCATCTCTATTTTGGGCCATGGGAGTCTTTTTTCTTTCCATTTCCATCTATCATGAAGCATGCAACTTTTGAATGTTTAATTAACATAAGCCCCTGCTTCCCATGATTCACCCACTGTGTCAATTGAGACATTTCCCTCGAAACGTCTATTTTTTACTCACGTTTTCCCATGCAATGCGAATCTGTTCTGCATTCGCATGAGAGATTTCTACCATTCTGTAATGCATCATGATACTTTTATTTCCCCCTTGACGAGATTAAATCCAGCGGTGCCTCCAAAGTCAAACACCGTAAAGGGGGCATATTCCAGAACACGATGAGGTGTCCATGTGCCACATACACACAGTGGAGTCTATGAACTCCATGTGTGACAATGCTTTTACAGTGAATTACACTTTGTGTATTTAAAACAAAACCATAGTTTAGCCACTAGTTTAACGCTAATGCTAACAAATAATGAGAAACTCCATTGATGTGCTAATGCTAGCGCTAATTAGCATGTTGCGGTGTCACAACCCTTTGCAACAGATGTTTGAACATAAACAGTGCAGCAACACATGTAAACAGACAATATAAAATTTCATCCGTCATATATTCTTTATCTTCTGCAAAGAACGACTACTATTAGCAGCTGAGACTTATGCACAGAAGACTACTGTATATCCGTCTCTCGGCCGTATACTGTTCCCTGGTGGCCATGGCGGGCACACCAGAAGGAGGAGTCAGTGGGAAAAACTGTAATTTCTTTTACCTTTGTTAAATTATGTAATTACTGTATTTTTTATTTAAAAAAGAAAATTTGGGGGGGGGGGGCGTAAAAGATGATTTGAGATATGTGTTTTGAGTTACAATCATGGTCACTGAACCAATTAGACTCGTACGTATCTCAAGGCACCATTTTGTTGTCTTTATGGGCGTGCGCTTAATTTCCACACTCTGGGCTCTGAAGAATTAGCTTCACCTACAAACAATTTAGAGTCTTCAATGACCCCAACATGCATGTTCTTGGAATGTGGGATATAGCTGGAGTACCAGGCGCAAAACCACAAAAGCACGGGGAAAACGTGTAAACTCCACACAGGAAAGCTGCAGATGACATTCAAACGCCTAACCTCAGAACTGTGAGGCTAACGTGCTAACCACTAGTTCGCCATGTTGCCTAAATCGATCAGTATTTCTTATTCTGACGTTAGTGAGAGCCAGTCGTTGCAAGGACCGACGTGGTGGTTCATGTAAACTTTGTTGTACTTTTCGTGGAAGAGAACATGTTTACTGCAAAGGCCAAAGGCTAATTATAGCTTAGCACGTGTCAGAGGACGGTATATGAGCTTCATCGAGCATGGAGGCGAAGACGCTGATGTTACAGGATAGGCGTGAATGGCACAGTTGGTGCTGACGATGTTAATGAAGAAAAAAGAGCTTGGTGGTAAGCATTTCATTTGGATACCGTGTTAGCATTAGCATTAATCTTAATGTACCTATAGACGAACAATTTATATTCAAGCCTATGAGCAATTTTTTTACCGAAGGCCCAATGCACACACACTATTTTATATATATATATATATATATATATATATATATATTATTATTTTTTTTTTTTTTTCCTTCGTCCCTTACAAATCTAAGGAAATTGAGTCAAATGAGCAACTAAGCATTTAAAGCAGACCATTGTTTCGTGTCTGTAATATGGCTCAAAAGATGCTAAAAAAACCGGATTCATTCTTTTTGTTCTGACCGCCATCTTTTCACACATCACGTCACGAGGAGGAGAGGAACGAGCGGAGGTCAACAGAAGGAGAGGCAGATGCTCGCGTGTGAATAATTATTATCCTGATGAGAGTCGACCAGAGCGTCACGATATTCGGGGAGTACCTCACGACGCGGGAGAGGAGGGGAGGAAAAAAGTGAGACAAAGGGTGATTCTTTTCTTCACGACTCGATACGTGGGTTGGGCACGTCCTCGTGTGCTCTCTCGTTCTCTCTCCTTCGCCGTCCTACAAGGCGTGAGAAAGTGGAGCCTCTCTCTCTCGTCTTTAAACATGCATGAAGCTGCATCCATTCAATGGAGGAGGTAAAGACGGAAGCGGCCATGGTGTTCTTCAGCCTACTGTCTGAAAACCGTAGCGGAGGCGAAAATAAAAAGTAGATGATAATGGGCATTATACAGTGGTGCCTTGAGATACAAGTTTAATTCGTTCCTTGACCACATTTGTAACTCAAAACAAATACTTTCCTAATTAACATGAATAGAAATGGCATTAATCTGTTCCAGGCTCTCAGGAAAAAATAAACAACAAAAATGTGGAGAGCGTTTTTTCACGAGAAAAATAGCACTCATAATATTATACTGATTAAATATAATTAAAAAGAATTAAACAGTTTTTGCAGCACGGTGATGATTGGTTAGCACATCTGCCTCACAGTTCTGAGGACCCGCGTTCAAATTCGGGCTCGCCTGTGCAGTTTGCATGTTCTCACCGTGCTTGCGTGGGTTTCCTCCCACATTCCAAAAAAATCCATGGTAGGTTGATTGAAGACTTTAAATTGTGTCCTGCAATTGGCTGGCGACCAGTTCAGGGTATCAGCTTATCAGTACAGCACCAATATTAGTTCTTCTTTGCAGAGGATAAAGATTATATGACTGAATACTGTTTTATTGTGTATGTTTTACTACATTGTTTGTGTTGACTGACTGACTGACTGATTGATTGATTGATTGATTGATTGATTGATTGATTGATTGATTGATTGATTGATTGATTGATTGATTGATTGATTGATTGGCTGGTTTAAATATTAAACGTTCATTATTTAAGATTGTCGGTCCTGACTTTTTTCAGACCCTAAAATAAGACTTAAGGAAAAGTGCTTGTGGAAAATAGCTATGTTGTTTTTGCTGTGATAAGAAAATATAACCTTCCACACACCTTCACACAGATATTATAGTAACAGCACAGAGAGATTAACAAAAATATTTTTTTTCCCTGTAACATCAATTAATACTGTGATTTGTCAGACAAGTGCCGGGGAAAATTCTATCCATGCTAGCGGTGTTTACTTTCACACGTGAAACCGCAGCCTCTCACACACAACATATGCTGAAATAAAACACTATCACAGTTTTCCATCTGCTATCTTCCGACACAAAAAGCTGTGACGATAAACGGAGCTGTCCTCTGTGCCCTCATCACATAATTTTTTTTTTTTTTTAAGAAATAAATCTGCGAGCTCTAAAACGGCTGCGTGGGTGTGAAATCATAAAATAGACAGGGAAGGAAAAAAGGGGGCAGAGTGGGTAGAAACAGAGACGACAGAGAGACAGGAGAAGGTGAGGACGACACTGGGGAGGTTTTCTATTGTGCCTCAGCAGGAGTGATTTCACACACACAGACACTTACACACACTAGAAGGCCCCATTTGGTTCTCGGAAGGGAAATAGTGTTGAATTTCACATTGATCAAGGGAATATATCAACAGTGCAAAAAGGGCCTCTCGCTCTCGTTTATGCGGCAGAGACAGTAAGTGTGTGTTTGTTCATGTGTCCTCGTGTGTGAAGGATTCATCTTCACAATTTGATATTCATAAAATTCCACAAACCATTCTGTATCTATTTGCTTGCTTACGGCATCTATACATAAAACATGACAAGCGCCGTCTTCCATCCATCCATCCATTTTCCGAGCCGCTTATCTTCACAAGGGTTCGCGGAAGTGCTGGAGCCTCTCCCAGCTATCAACGGGCAGGAGGCAGGGTACCCTCTGAACTGGTTGCCAGCCAATCGCAGGGCACATATAAACAAACAACCATTCGCACTCACATTCACACCTACGGGCAATTTAGAGTATTCAATTAACATACCATGCATGTTTTTGGGATGTGGGAGGAAACCAGAGTGCCCGGAGAAAATCCACGCAGGCGGGGCCGGGGATTGAACCCGGTCCTCAGAACTGTGAGGCAGACGCTCTAACCAGTCGCCCACCGTGCCGCCAGAAGCGCTGTCTTTTTACTCTCAATTCATTGGCGCACCAATACAGATTTGATATCGATGTCCCACATGGTGAGTACGTCTGCCTCACAGTTCTGAGATTCTGGGTTCGAGTCTCAGCTCCGGCCTTACTGTGTGGAATTTGCATGTTCTCCGTGCATGTTCTCCCTGTGCTCGTGCGGGCTTTCTCCAGGTCCTCCGGCTTCCTCCCACATTTCAAGAAAACATTCATGTCGGGTTTACCGAAAACTAGAAAGTGAGTGTGAATGGTTGTTTATAATGTACGTGACCCGCAATTAAGAAACATCAACGGATGCCAAATCAACATCCAGATTCTTCAGAAGTATCTTTTTGTACGACAACTTAGTCTTCTTTTGAACCAGAATTTGCCACTGAGATAAATAGTATTTGGAATAATTTGTTCCAGCGATTATAAATCCTTTATTAACTTTAAGGGCTATTCATAATTAAGTGGAGGTGGATGGTAGCTTGTGCATAATCTTCAATTGGCAGAATATGCTGCAAAATATTTAATGAGTGCCCCTGATGTTGCATACCAATACAATATAGTTTTCATATAATACAAGCATGGAATCATGGATTGAGCAGGTAAATCAACCTGTTGTTGTGTATTATTCATTCAACTACAGGAATAGTATCAATAAACAGTCAAAACAGACGGCCCATTTAAATGCACATTGAGTAAATTTACTGTTGAAATTTGATTAGACCAACAGAAATCTGCAAAGGAAATAAGAGAACATTAAAAAAAGAAAAATGTCCACAAACGCTATCAAGGTTAGCTTTTGCGCTTGTACAGAATACAATACAGGTCAGCGTACACAAGATGGCGCCAGAGTTCGTGAGTTCCACGGACAAAACATGAATACACCAGCAATACGTTATTTGTAATGAAGCACTGTATCCAATTCTGCATTTTAAAAGACAGAAACAACATCTATTTCAGTTAATTTAACTCTATGTGGATTACTGCATTATTGGAGGTTGTAGACTCCAAGAAAATACTGCTAACAACAATAACGAAAGTTTAACTTTGTAAACTAATTTCCTTTCCTGAAATAAAGCGCTGCCTGATTGGTTCCTGGAGACCACAGGTTAACTCTTAGCCAATCAAAGAGCAGTTTACTCGCGGATGTCTAATTATGTTCCTGTCTTTCTTTTCTCTTGCTGTTAGCAAATTGGCGCCACATTTTGCGAGTAAAGCGCGACAAACTTTCTGTGGTGAGTTATATGATTATTCTTTGCGATATTGTTCATCTTATTTAACTAAATTTGACTGAAAGCTAATGCGGCGTTGAAGTAATGAAATAAAATGAAATAAATACAATGGTAGTTTTGTGATGTAAAAAAAAATGGACGCCAGAAGCTGGTTAAATAAAATAGTCAGCGTCGTGTTATTGTCTGGTGGTACAGTATTGTTGTATTGCATGTGCCAGCAATGTTTGTCGTGAATATAATAGTTGAAAAATACCAGTTCAGATAAGCAAAGGGTATGGAGCAGAAAATGCACATCAGATAGGAAATTAAACAAATTTTCATTTACCTTGTCAACAGCAAAATGAGTGAAGCAGCATGCAGTCCCAGGAGAGGCGCTAAGTGGATCCGCCAACCCCCGAGGGTGCACTGTGATGATGTTGAAGGGTATGTTTCAAGTTTACAAGATAGCCCTGGCAGATGTAGTTAGATATCATTTGAACCAGAGTTCCAGCTGACTTTGGACAAGAGGTGGGGTAAAACCTGAACTGGTGGGTGTATGTATGCATGTATGTAGTATAGCTCATAGCAAACGAAAACCCAAAATTCACCATCTCCAGAAACAAACAATCAAGAATCAATGAAAATGAATTTTCATGTAGAAATTTGGCAGGAATTTGCCCTCCAAGTATTTTCCCCAAGTGTTTAATGAATCAATATAATGTATGAATACTGAAATAAAAGTACTTCTATCATATTCTAATATATTGAGATGTACCTGTATACCTAATGACAGAGATGATGATGACCTTGTGACTGGAGCGGCTGGCACACTACCACTGGAGATGATGTCCAGCCCCATACATGCCAATGTGCTTGAGTCTAATAACTTTGAAGTTGAGGTAAATATAGAGTTATACACATAAAGTTTTGTATACTGCTTTAAGTTCTCTGCAATTTTTCAATGTCAAAACTAACTTCTCATGCGCTTCTCTGAGAATCACATCAAAGACCAGCCAGCATTCTTCTGTCACTCCGATATGTCCCATGGTGACAGTTTGGATGAAGAGCTCACTGTCGAGCAAACCAAGGATTTAGGGATTGTCGAAGGTGCATACATACTTACAGTTGTTGTCAAGCTGGGTTACTTAACCTTGTATCTCAAACATTTATCAGGACAGGCCTCAGATCCTATTTAGTAATTTCCTGATTAATCATCACACTCTGTGTACTTTTTTGAAGCCAATACTGCTGACCTGGACAATGATTTCACTAAAACAGCAACAGAAACTCCATCGTCTTCGTCATCCTCACCAGAGTCAGGTTCAGTGCCTGTTCAAAATTGACTTATTACCTTCTGAAGTTATGTTCTGCATCATACTGAGATGTTTTCCTGCCGAAATAGAGTATTTTTTTTAATCATTTAGTCCAGAGTTCAAACTGTCGCTGCCATAATAAAAAATGGACAGTTGTACAGGCAATGTTTAAGTAACATTTTAACATTGACTGTCCCACAATTATTAATCAACACTCTTCAAACACTCTCTGCACTTAATAACATCCTCACATATCTCATTTTTTAAGTATTGACACTTACATGCAGAGCATCACTCGGGGATTATCCAACTCAAAGTCCTTTAGTCACGAAAAGTTGCTCCATTCCATCTGAGTGGCTTATAAAGCAGATTGTGTGCAAAAACAGGAAGTAAACACCTACCAAAATAAAAGCAGTTACAACTAATAACTACTCTCAGATTGACGCAGTGCAGTAATACTGCACCACTCACCAAAGGAAGTGTTAAATGAATCTCTCTCTGACATTGTCAATCAAAACTGAGCACTATCATGTCTCTATAGGCAGAATTTTTTAATGACTGTAGCTTGTGTTGATGTACCTAATATTGTGACTAGTGAGTGTTCATAGATCCTGTGGTTTAGTTTGGGACACAGACTTCCACAAAAAGCACGTGACGGCAATAAGCAGTGACAAATTCGACAGCCTCTTGAAAATGACTCCGGATTTCCACGGCTGCAAGAGCCACATGGCAGCGTTTGTCCTCGTGAGAGGTACATTGGATTTCACACTGTCTGTGAAGCTTGTAAAAAACAACTTTGGGATGAACTGCAACAGAGATTGGAAGTGGAACCTCCAAAACCAAACTTTGGCAGTTCCACTGCAATACGTTTATGTGCTTCTTTCCATAGAAGTGACGGACACATCGGGACGTGCATGCGATCGCTACCAGGTGGTGGCATTAGGAGCCGGCCGCTTCAGCTGCACAAGTTGGCTTTGCTTCAACGGGACCATGCTGCACGACTGTCACGCCATGGTTATTGCCAAGCGGGCACTCCAGAGGTACACTGACATCATCACAAGCCACCCCGCTCGTCAGTCGTACTTCCATGCAGGCGACTCCATTGTTGTCTTTGTCTTCAGGTTCCTCTACAAACAGCTTCTGCTCTTCTTTGACACCGACCTTCAGGCCAAGGAGGCGTGCATATACGAGAGGAGCGCAGCCGGGCCGCAGCTTCAGCTCAAAGCCAAGACCAGCCTGCACCTCTATACCAATCAGTGTCCTGAAGGATGCGCCAAGAACTTCAACTTGAGGTACTACTGTGTGTTCAGACAATGGAAGCATACTAGTGCTATCAGTAGAGGTGAAACAATTAATCAACAGCTAATAGATTATATTAATCGACAACTATTTTGATAATTGATTAATCATTTAGAGACCTTGTTTAACTTAAATTTGTCCAAATCCTTGAATTTCAGCCACACAAGGAAATATTCTCAGATTCCTGTAATGCTCACTGAAAGTTGACTATTATATCTGTGTTTAATCAAAATAACACATTTGAAAACATCTGATTTTACTTCGGAAATCAACATTTTTGCCCATTTTGTCACATTACAGACCAAACCAGTTACTAATTCATAATAAATGTGTTTTAAGGGATGGAAATGTGTATTTATTTAATCGATTAATTGAAAAAATAATCAACAGATTAAACAATTACAATAATTGTTAGTGGCAGCCCTAGCTGTCACTCAAATATTTTTAGAATCGATTATTCTATCGATTATTTCATTGATTAAGAAGATAATGTATTTTGCATTAACATCCATCCATTTTCTTTACCGCTTATCCTCACAAGGGTCGCGTGCTTCTGGAGCCTATCCCAGCTATCTTCGGGCGGGAGGCGGGGTACACCCTGAACCGGTCGCCAGCCAATTGCAGGGCAGATAGAAAGAAACAACCGTTCACGCTCACATTCACAAGCAATGTTACACGAGAGGGCGTGATATACTCACCAAACTGTTTGAAATTGAGAACTACTTCTTTAGGTGTTTCAAACTATGGCTACAAATAACGATTATTTTTATAATGGATGAAACTGACTATTCCATAAATTGATTGATTTAGTTACTGGTGTGGAAATGGGGAAAATGTTGATTGTTGTTTTCCACAGTAAAAGCAGACATTTGCAAATACAAAACCATAATTATGGTTGAGAGGCTGAAATCAGAGGTTTTGGACATTTTAAGTTAAACAATGGATCTAAAACAATTACTGGATTATCAAATACTCAATGTCAATTAATTTAATGATCGATAAATTGTTGATTAATCGATTAATTTAGATACCGCTAACCCATATCCATCCCTATTGAATACTGCAAAGTAAATGACAGCCCCATTTGTCACCATCTTTAGGGGCTACACCCACAACACTTTGACCTTTGTGAAGCTGCAGTATCACGCCAAGAGTTTGCTGGTGCCTGCCGCCCACCTCGACCCGAGCCACTGGGCGGCCAAAGTGTGCTGCATGTCGGGCAGCGACAAACTGTATCTGTGGACCTTGGTGGGCGTGCAGGGCGCTCTGCTGACTCACTTCATCCAGCCGCTCTACATCACAAGCATGGTGCTCGGTAACGCTGTCGTCACGCTGATACGTAGCGATAAAGTCTAGTAGGGGCTAAGTTCTGAGGTTGTCGTGTCGACGCAGGAGGCGAGAAGCTGTATGCTCGCCACTTGTCGGATATCGCCAACGAGTGTCTGGGCGAGGGCTGGGAGGAAATATTGCCGCCGTTCTACAAGAAATATGACACAGTCTTTCTGTGCTGCGAAGACATTGAGGCCATCCAGGTGTCACCGGAGCACGACGTCCTCAGCATCAACTGGTGCCTCGGAGACAAAGACATCGAAGTAGTGGACAGCAGCAAAGGCTTCATCGACCACAGGTAGTGCGCCGATGTATTGTTCTGTGTCAGGGGCAGCTCTCAAGCATTTTGGAGGGGACAAATGGAGAACAAAATGCAACAACACCTGCTAGTATGTGCTTTGAGAGGGGACAGAGAAGGAAAACAGGACAAAAAACAACAACTGCTAAGGTGTGGTATGAGAGGGGACAAACTGACAACAGTATGAAGAAAAGCAGCACCAAACCTGCTATTAAGTACTTTGAGACGGGAAGAGAAATGAGAACAAAAAGCAATATCATCTGCTAGTATGTTACTTGAGGGGGATAGATGAGGAGAAAAAAAAGAACAAAAAAAAACCCAATAAAAAGAATCAGCTGCTATGATTTTTTCGAAAAGCACACAAGAAAATTTACAAAATTAGCATGACAACCAAACTCAGTCAAGAACAGAGAGAGAAGAGATCAAAAAGCATCAACACATGCTAGCGTGTGTGAGATTTGAGCGGGGGAGAAAAATTATAACAAAAGAAAAGAGCAAAATCACCTACTAATGCGTTTGAAGAGGAAGCAGACACAAAATAGGGAGGAAGAATGATAACAAAAGACCACAACATTTGCAAGAATGTTTCGAGAGACGAGAGTGGCGAAACGATACAAGCGTTGTCACCTTTGCAGTTCTCCCTGGATGACCGGGCCCGGCTTCTCCAGCAGGCTGTGCAAGAGAGCGCTCTACAGTTGCTTCCATCGAGCGGCTCAACTGGGCGGAGACCGCTACTTGCTGGAACTGCCCACCTATCACAGCGTTAAGGTGCGTCTCAAACTTCGTCTGCTGAGCTCAACACAGGCCTTCATGTGTATGTGTATGTGGCAGGTGGAAGCGGGCGTCTACCAGACCGTCAAGGAGCTGGTCAAGCAGCACTTCCTCAGCATCCACGCCGGTCCGTGGAACGCCAAAAAACTGGTGGACTCCTTTAGTGTCTGAACGGTTTCTCCTTCACATTTAGTTTGTTCTCTGCAGTTAGTCATTCAAGTTCGGTTTTGTTTGGGAAAAAAATAATCCGAATTGTATTTTTTTTATTTATTCTTAAATTAACAGTCTTATGGTTAACACGGCACTCATGCAGTGCATTGTATGTGGTTATAGTTTGGGAGAAAATGGTTAAACATCCATATAAAAGTGTTGTGACAACATACAATTCATCGTGTTGCACTTTATTCAAATCTTCAAATCTACTTAAGTATGTTTTTATGTATTATACAGTCCTTTAGTGGCCAGAGTGCATACACCAGAAGGAGCGGCACAACGTCCATTGAACTACAAATATAAAGTACAATACTGTAGCGTGCCATTTTCTCCATCAAAAACAGGTTACAATTTGGGAGGAAACAGGGATGGATTAATGGCATTTTCATTCATTTTAATGACAAATGATGATTGTAGATGAGTGTGGTCACAGTATTAAACGAGTCAAGGTACCACTGTGTTGGAAAAATCTAATTGCACACTTAACACACATGCAGTTGATACAGTGATTAAATGGAAGAAAATTAGCAAAAGAAGTCAATTCTCAATGTAAAATGAAGGGTTTCCATTACAACTTTGTTTCCATGCTTCATAGGCACAATGCCTGCTCATCAGTTGCTTGGCAACAGACTCCTCCCTGGTCCCGATGCTCATGTGTTCATAATTGCAGGGTCTTTTGTGGTACTTGGCAGAAACAAAGAGCAGTAGTGGTGCATGATACAATTACCGAGGACGAGGAGCGATTAATTTCCGTAACCGGTTTCAATGACGCCGGCCGGGCTGAGCGCTTGATGTCTGGTGTGTGGTCCTCCGGCCTGGTGCGGGGGAACCGGCTGAGTGCCTCGATAGCTTGTCTGGGCACGGGGGAAAACCAGCGACTTCACAAAAATACCTGTGGGGTCATCAAACATCTCATGAAGAGCAAGGGCACAGGTGTCCACCAACGATATTATAGCTTGTAAAATCAATGAGTTAACAACTAGGAGAGAGCTTATCTTGTGCTTAAAAACAAGATAAAGCTTTTTGGAGGGGACAGACAGAAAAGAGAAGAAAAAGGAACAACAACACGCATGTCGTTTTAGAGGAGACAAAGAAAGGGTAGCAAAAAGCAACAACGTGCTGGTATGTTTAAGATTAGAATAGAGAACAGAAGGCAACAGCATTTGGTAATGTCTTTTGAGAGTAGAGGGAAAAAAACAAAAAAGCAACAACACCTGCTTGTGAGTGGTTTGAGAGCAGACAGAGAATGGAGAACAAAAAGCAGCAACAGCTCTGTGAAAGTGGTCAATGCTCGTCTATTTTCATGGAAGGCGCATTTGAAAAGAAGGGACCAATTGTGTGCTGGTGCTTTTGTACTGACCCAGGTCAGGCCTCTTACAGGACAAGCCCAGTTGGCCGGACTCAGAGGAGGTCGAAGTGCTTTCTGTGGAGCCGGACTCCACGGAGCGCACCGACGGCACGCCTGCGTTTAGAGGGCACGGCGGTTTCGGTTTGGCGAGGGCGGCGATGGACGCGGAGTGGCTCCACTCTACGCGACAGCGAGACGGACGTCAGCGTCTTTAGCGAGTCTACGGTCGTATTACATAGTGGCAAGCGTACCAGAGTGGTCCTCCAGTCGAAATCTTCCAAAGCACAGGTGGACCCTCCATTGTCGTCGGACATTTTCCTTCATCAGACAGTGGAAGAGAAAGATGAAAATACCTGGAAAAACATCAAAGGAAAGTAGCATTTAGTAGACCACAAGGCTGAAATATGGAAATAGACTACATCTTGTTGCTCATTGTTGTCTTCTCTGTCTGCCTGTCCCTTATCAAAACAAATATAAATGTGTCATGTCCAGTGGTGGTTCTGGGGGGGGGTCATTGCCACGCAGCACAGGCCTTGTCCCCCTGTCATCCCCCGAGGTTGCCACTCTCCTCACCCCACCCCCGTCAACCTAAATGATCGTTGCTGTCTTTTAGTACTTTTTTCCTTTTCCACCACCCTCTACCAAGTCACACATTATCAGGTGTTGTTGGTGCTTTTGGATATCTCTTTTTCTCTGCTTATCCCGTCAAACCTCATACTAGCAGGTGTTGATGTTGCCTTTTAACCTTATGCTCGGTGGCAGTAATAACAGATCATCAGATTGAACATGACCTTTCCTTCAGTAACGTTGCTTACCTTGCAGGCTGTTGAGCAGAGAGAAGATGTAGAGTAGGACCAACCGGGCCGGCCCCCAGGTAAAAAATCCGGTGGTCCAGGTGAGTCCGAGTAAAAAAGTCAGAGTGGCGACCCTCTTCAAGTATTGCATCAGTCCCCCGCGGGTCCCAGAGGGACTGTTGGCCCGCATGTGGTGAAGTTGAATCAGAACCACCACAAAAACCTGACAGAAGGTAAGATTGAATTACTTGGTAAAGGCAGAATTTTAGGATATGGTTAACTGTGTGGGTGTAATTTCATTTCAGACAAATTAAAACTTTATTCAATAGTGTAAATTTAAAAATCTTAATTTTGCACAATGTCTGAACTTACAGCGATATTAAAGAGGAACACCAGCAAGGCGTAGGCAACCACAGATACGTAGAACGTCACGTCATCCTGCAACCAGCAGCTGGAGACATAAACGGGAATAAAGTCAGTATCAATATGGATTTGGTCAGCTCTCAAACTTGAACGTACAAGTTGTCAGTGTTGTCGAGTGGCTCCAGGCTGCTCTGTGTGTCAGTGTAAAGGTGGCCGCCGTAAGCGTCTCTGTTCACAATGAGCACCAGCACGCAAATCCCCAACGGAATGCCTGCAAGCGCCATGAATACAGTGTTGATCAAATATCCACATCATTATCACTGCATCTCATTTAGATTGTGCAGGTGTACTGCATACATTGGTCAGTGGGTGTTTTTCAATGTTCCATAACTAGGGGTCCAAAGGGGCAAAATATTTTTTACGCACCATATGTTATATATTGTTTATTCTATTTTCAATTAAATCTCATACACAAAATATGTACACCATTTTTTTTCATCTTAAATAAGAAATATATATATAAAGTACATATTTTTGTGTCATTAGAAAAGATGCATGCAAAATAATGCACTATAAACATTAACTGTGTTATTTAATTTGTGAAAAGTAATCAAGTTAGATAGTTTCCAAAGGAACTGACTGGAAATTTGGGCATGATTTATAAAAACTACATTTACTGTATTTTTGTTTGTTTGTTTACACTTAAATGAACTATTAGGGATACAATATTTACAATTGAATGACTAAAAAGACGCAAGCAAATATAAAATAGTGGAAAATTATGAGAATGCATTAGGAATTAATTTAAACAAAATATGTATTTTACTTCTAAACTATACACACATTAGTATGCGAGTGTGTGTATATATAATTATATATATATTTATAGCGAGAGAGCGAGTTTGAATAATTTTGGAACTATTGAGTTGGACAGTATCCACTGGAATGAACAAGGAAATGCATGCTAATGTATACAAAATATATTTTTTATATATTTATAAATATACAAAACATATTTCTAATTATTAAACCAAAAAAAATATTTTTACTTGAAATTTCAGAAATAAGAATTCATGAGAATTAACTAGGAACTTGTTTTACTTCTACTTATTAGTGAAATGATTAATAAAATGTTCTAAATATTTATTACAATAATGACAGTATAAAATACAATATCATGAACTGTGTATAATAAACTATATCATATCACATCAATGCGTACACTCTAATAAAGTAGTCTACAATCTTACATATTTCCATATTAATTCCTGTAAATTCCCATATACTGTACCAGTCCAAAGTTTGAACAGATGGTGTGTACTGTATATTCCCATCGTAATTCCCCAACATTCTCCTAAACATCCATTGAAAGTTTCCCGTATTTTTGCATTCTCTTTTCTTAGCCTGGTACTCACCCCACCCCAATGCACAAAACTTGAGTATGTACGCTGGCACATAGACGTTGAAGACCTTGACGAGGGCGAAGTACATGTTGACGCCCTCGAGTCCCATCCAGGTGAAGGACGCCAGGAGGAAGTAGTGGAGTGTGGCGGCGGCGGCCACGCAGAGGCCCTCCACGCCCCACGACGAGAGCCACGAGTCAAGCAGCAACGCCAAGTTGAGGCCCAGCAGGGCCACAGAGAGGTGGATGAGGATCTGCGACGGGTAGTCTCGACGCAGCTTCCTGAAGGAAAGGTAAGATGGCGACATTGTGAAGGGGACGAACGACCCGCGTCGTTTCTAGATTTTGGAGTCTTACTCAAAAGCTGTGTAAGTGAGGACGGTGAGCCCCAAAAACAGTGAGGAGACGCCACACCCAACGTAGGTGATGACTGTCAGCAAATGCTCATTGGCTTCATCCACTGGCGCTCGAGAGACATCCTGGACACAAAAACACACATTGCAAAAATTAAATACTCATATATTACTTAATTTAAGCAAAACTGTCAATAAAACGGGAAAATTTGACTCCGTAAGTTTTGTCAAAACAAGTAATCAGAGTGGATATAAAAAGTCTAAACACCCCTGTTCAAAGGCCAATTTTAATTTTTTTAATTTTGTGATATAAAAAAATAAGACCAAGATAAATTATTTCAAAACTTTTTCCACAATTAATGTGACCTTTTACCTGTACAACTCAATTAGTAAAAAAAAGGGAAAAAAAATCCTTTCGATAGTGGAAGTAAAAATAAACTACTGAGATCATTTGGTTGCACAAGTGTGCACACACTCTTAACACTGGGATGTGACTGTTCACTTTCAAACTCATGTTAAATGAGTCATCGCACACGCACTAATATTTAAAGTGCCTCAAAATAATGCTATGAATTTCAGCCGTTCCAAAGACACTTTATATTGCTTGACAAGTGCATCATTTGCACATTTGTCATTGTACCACTTTACATACTACCTTACATTGCTTAATGACTCTGTACTTACAGTATGTGTTTATGTTTATGTATATTTGTTATAGTGGCTTGTTTGGCTGTAGTACTAGTCTGGCTCCAACTACCCAAGATAAAGTGGCCCCCACTGAATGCTGCCCATATCAGAAACCGGCCCGGGTCTCCTGTGATCAGCTGGCGGGCAGTCAAGAGTACACAAAATGAGGCTTACCAGAAGAACTCCAAAGTGTGTGAGATGATCACACAGGCACGTGGTGAAGTCGATGCTACTGTTGTGTTTGTTGCAGCCACGAGGGTCCCAGCCTCCATGTCCGTCTGACACACACATATACTTCAAAGTCACAGCAAAAAGTGAGGAAGTTAAGTGTTGACTGCTTACTGTTCTCATTGAAGTTCCAATACACACAGTGTGTGTCCATATGGGGCTGAAAGAAACGAAAGGGCGTTAAAGCATCATTCACCGATTTGCTCTGATGACGATTGTGGGTCGTACGTATTTGGGTCGGAGGTGATGGAGCGTAACGCGGACGTCTTCTCGGAGGTCCTGGATCGGGGAGGTGTTGTTGCTCACGCTGGCGGACACTACAAAGCTGTTGAGGACCAGATTCTTCTGCTTGTTCTGAAAATGGGAAAAAAACATCATTGGTCACTAATTTCAATAATAAACTGGTTCAAAGTGGATAAAGTGTAATTATCTCAGTTCATAGAAGCTATTGTTCACGCTAGGACATTAACCCCACCAAACATGGGGTGTGTGTGGTTTTATATCTACTGAAGATGCCCCACCCCCAATTCCACTATCCAATCTACTAATTGCAAACAAACAAAACAAAACAAAAACACACTAAAATGAGTACCTTGAAAAGCTCCGGAATGCCATAGAACTGAAACTGGACCCTCGGTGGACTCTGGGTGTCCGGGAAACTGTGCTGCAGGATGGAGGGCAAAACGACCAAAGCTACGATGCCTTCAAGGGGGACTTTGTTGAGGAAAATCTGGAACATAAGGAAACTTTATGAGCTGCAAGGTTCTTTAGAAGGCGTCAATAAAGACTGTATAAAAAGTGGACCATATTTCCTCATTTCGTGTGATGCCCTAATTAATTGGCAAGAAATTTAAAGGAGACATGCAAATCCCACCCCACGCTTATAATTAACATGGAACACAATTTATAAGTGCAAAGGCATCTATTTTTCTAACAGTGGCCCCATTAGTCTGTAGGCATGTACACTGCTTTATTAGATAGCCTTCTATTGGCCTTTGCTGGTGATTGCGACTGAACCAACCTCAGGTTTGAAGCCGATCCCATGAGACGACACTCCAAAAGTCAAGCCCGCAAACTGGCCCGGAACCACGTCCACCATTGAGACTGCCACAGCCGGAGCCACCATAGTGAACGAGCCCTGGAAGCCCACCATGAAATCTCCCACTGCCTCCGTGATGTTCAGAATCCTGGAGGAGAACACACGGATTAGAATATAATTTCATTCCATTATCTAAACGCCTAATGTGGCTTTACGTGTTTGTGAAGGGCAATAGGTAGCTGTGAGACTCCAGGATGTCCGAGATGGTATCGATGAGAGCTTGGCCCAGGTCGGCAGTCACCACCCTGACGCCCACTACGTCCTTCAGCTTGTCGACCACCGTCACCAACTCCTGGTAGTTGAGCTCGGAGCGGTTGCTCAGTAAACTTTCGATCATCTCCACCACCTCCAAGGTGTTCTCTGAAGAGAAAATTCATGTTTTTACATGTTAAGTCGTTCATTGATAGGACCCAATGTTCAACTTAGTGTTGTGACAAACCGGGGGTGACTTCCACAAAATCCAGATCACAGATAGTTTCCACCACTAGAAGGCAGTCTTGTAGGTTTGGGGCCATCCACTGGGTGCTGTGGCACAGTTTACTAGACGAAGACATTTACAAGTCACTATCACCTCGGATGAGAACACCAAAGGCACATCACTATAGTGATGCAACCCCCCCCCAAATAAAATGTTATGAACTTTTTTTAATGGATTGTAGCCTACATATATTTTTGGATTGTTAATTGAAAGGTCTGTATAACAGTTTTCATTTTGTACATTCCTGACTAAAATCTTGTGATCTACTCAATAGTTTTGTAACGTCTATTTTGTACAAAATCCCACTAAATGTTACCAAAAATCTTCCGAGTAACATGTTATTATTTGGTTTTGTTTTCAAAGAATGTAGTTGTCTCTTGTAGACATCCCACTAAAATATTGTGATATCATCCACATAGTAGTTGTGCACAATAATCAATTTCCTATAAAATATAATTTTAAGTGTTTCAACATTTTTAATCTAGTACAAAATCCAACAGAAGTATTTTGAGAACATCCATCGATGTTGCACAAGATTGTCCAAAAATCAACCTATTAATTTTGTCATAATAAATCAAGAAAAAAGTAGTTATCTTTTGTTCTTACCCCACTAAAATCTTGTGATAACAGCCACATGATAGTTTTATACAAGATTCTAACATTTTGTGAGTATGTGTAGCTATTATTAATGTTCTCCCCAAAACCTATTAAAATCCTACTTAAGTATTGAGATAACCTCTATCTATTCACTTTGTACCCAAAAATGTTTTTTTGACCTCATCCATCCATTCATTTTGTCTAAAATCCTACTGAATACTACAAAATGCTGATGAATCTTGTAAGAATATCTACATCATATTGTATATTGTGTAGACAAAGTATTGAGACATCCATTTTTGTACAAAATTCTACCGAAAGAATCAGAAGAATAATCATCCTACTTATTTAGTTCAACTTTCTGATTAAGAGCACTGTGTGCAAGACATGCTAAGCTTCTGATTAATGCTTTTACAGCACAAACTGTGTCAACATGCACAGAGAAGCAGCCATGTCAATATGTAACAGCGGAAGTAATCAGAACTCACAGGAGCACATTTATTGAAGCTTTCATATTGACACGAGTATTTAATGAGCCTCCTCCAGGTCATGTCAATTCTCTTCATAGTGTGTTCTCATGAGAATATCCTAGGAAATCAAACAAAAGGTTCTGCACCTTAACACAAACAAATGTGGCAAACATGCTTTACTGGTATAATATTTTGCCATCATAAAGTTTGGTGAGAATATTAATTTTGTACAGAATCCTTCTTAAAGTCTCACGAGGACATCTATCGACATATACTATTTGAGGTCATGTGAGAATTTCTTTTTTTTTTTTTGTGCAAAATCTTTTGAGAACGGCAATGTATTCATTTTTTACAAAATCACTCTAAAATCTGGGGATAACTATTAATTTTGAACAAAATCCTAATAAAGTAAATAAAGTATTACGTTATCCATTTGGTAGAAAATCCTAATTAAGTCTTGGGAAAACATTTTTTGCAGACTTTCAAAAAATCTTGGGAGAACATCCATTAATTTTGTCAAAAAAATTAAAATAAATAAAAGAAAAAAAACTATACACAGCAGTAACTATTTTAAAAAAAAATCCTCCTGAAATGTTGTGCAAACGTCATTTATGTTTTTTCAACAAATTCCAACTAAAGTCCTGTGAGAACATCTACAGTATATATTTTGTAGAACATCCAACAAAAAGAAAAAAGAAAAATCCATTGATCTGTGGTTCTGACCAGTGTCTGGTGGCGTATTGCTGAGTGTTTTTGGGGCACGGCCAAGTGGCGTTTTTGCCCCCGGGGGTGACAGGCCACTCAAAGAGGCCTTTTCTCGTCTGCTGACTCTCCGCTTGGCACGTCACAAACACTGAGGTGAGTCGAACAAAAGAAAAAACAAAGTCAGGCAATCGCATCCTTCTTCAACCGTTCGTCGAGCTCCGTTCGCTTACGTATGCGGCTTATTTGTACATCCTGGGTTGCTATGGAGGCGGAGCCTTGGGAGTAAGGCATCAGGAGCAGCTCTTGTATGCGCATTTCCGTTTCCTGCGAATGTTCGAGCGATGTCATCACCTGAACTTGGAAGACCAGGTCCGCTCTGCAATAAAGTGTTGTGACAAAATCTATCACTAGTGTGTTAAAAAAAAGAAAATCCCTTTAAGTTTTTACATTTATTCAGTTTGTAAGAAATTCAAAATTTCGCAAACATCTCATTATAACATCTATTTTGTAGAAAATCCTACTAAAATCAATATATATATTTTTTTTTTAAATCCTACTAAATTCTTGTTGTCACATCTGTATGTTTTGTATGAATGTATCTGTATCTATGTACTGTACAAAAATTGCTACAATCTCACAACAGCGGCCTATTAATTTTTTTAAAATTGTACAAAAAATACGTACTGACTTTTCACAAAATCTCACTTGTCTCATTATAAAATGTAGAAAATTCAGTGAAAATCGATACATTTAGTTATAATCCTACAAAATTCTTAGAACATCTTTATATTTGGTTAAAAAAATAAAATAATTTTTTTAAATCCTACTACAATAATTTTTCTACATTGAATTCAGTTAGTAGTTAATTAGCAATTAGAGCAGTATTAATTTTTAACAAAATAAGGTGTTGTGACATCTATTAATTTTGTACAAACTCAGACAAAAAAATAAATAAATTGAGTAATAATTTAGTTAGAATTGGAATTTATCTCAGCTCCAAGACGCGTACCTGGACGCAATGTTTGCAGACACCTGGGAACAAAAGAAGAACAAAATATTGACAGAGATTGAGAACCAGCCATTTTCAATTTAATTCAGTAGTAGTTTTCATGTGCTCTTAGGTACTTCTTGTTGTTGAGTTACTGGAATAATCATGTGACACAATTTATTAAATCAAAGTCTCAATAAAATACATTTGTTTGTCAATTAATTTTCTTTACTTGGATTATGAGGAAACAGCCTTTAAAATATTCACATATTTATAAAAAAAAAAAAAAACTTCGTAAAATGTGCTTGTTTTTTTTGGCACAATGTAATCAAACATTAAGATGTGTGGCCTGATTTGATTTGAATTAATTAGAATAGTTGTAGAGACATCTAGTTGTGGTTAAATTTGATCATATTACAGTATAGTACACTTCATACGATTAGATTATGTTAGATGTTATATCACCTTCTATTTGAGGAATGTTGTCTTACCCCATCAGAAGATGACAAGATGGACGTGAGGGTGTTTTTACGTCTGCGGGGGGAATGGAAGGAAGTGAACTTGTTGGCGGCTCATTTTGGTCTAAATGGAAGCATCTGAGCATACCCGAGATCTTTGGGGAGCAGCTGAAGGCCCGGCATCACCATCATGTGATCAGACAGAGTGTCGTCGAGCTGTATAGAGCCAGACATACTCCCGTGAAGTACTGTATGTATTTCATCCAGGCAATAATAATGGAGCGTCAATTTGGAAATAGTGAGGGGCTCACCCATGTGGTGAGAAGATGATGGGCGTCACACTCTCCCATTATGGACACGTTAACCCGCACCTCATAGTACAGCTCTGATTGATAAAAAACAGAGGAAAGATTCTACTACAGTCTTGCTATAATATTTATTTTGAAGAAAATTCTCCCAAGTGACATCCATCTGATAAACATGTACAAAATCCTACCGAAGTCTTGTGACAACTACTATCTAATGATTTTGCACACAATCTCACTAAAGTGAAAACATTGATCAATTGTATACAAAATCCTTCTAAATATTCAATAAATCAATCTTACTAAAGTCTTATTTGATCTGTTTTGTGGAAATTCTTATAAAATTCTTGTTATAACAATTTATTCTGTACAAAATCCTACTAAAGTCTCATGAGAACATCGACTGTATTTTTTTTTTTTTTTTTTTTTTTTTTTTTTACAAATGCTTGTGAGAACAGTAACCTATTATCTTTGGATGAAATCCTTCTAAAAGTTTACCATCGATTAGCTTTGTACAAAATCGTACTGGTCTATATATCGTGCATGAAATCTACTAAAATGGATATATTTTGTATAAACAAAAATGCTACTATTGCCTTGTGAGAACATCCTTTTATATAGAAAAATATACTAGTCTCCTTAGAACATCTCTATATTTTGTAGAAAAAAATCTACGCATATTAAAAAGAAATAATCCTACTTTTGTGGTCTTTCTAGAAAATACCACCAAAACATTGAGAGAACATCTAAATATTGGTAGAAAGCTCTACTCAAAAGAATATATTGAAAAAACATGAAAAGACCATCATCATGATGCACTGACCTGATATGTTGGGGGATGTTTGCGTGGGAGAGGAAGTAAGCATTGATGTTGTGACAGGAGGATGCGTCGGATGGGAGGGGAAACTGTCTTAGGGCGCAGAAGACAATTAGTACCTGTTGCCGTGTTAACCAAGTAACACCTCGATATGCTTTCCTACCGACGGGCGTGGTTTGTATACTCGCTTCGTCGGCGAGCACCTGGACCAGACCGATGGGGTCCCGGTAGGGGGTCCCGAGTTCTACGTGAATCTTGTGCTGCACCACTGCCACGTCCTCACTGGGGATGACGTTCACGTACACCAGGCCGTCAAACCTACACCACACAGCCATTGGCATTTAGGATTTCCTGTATTACATTCTGTTTAGGCTGAGGTCAAAAAGCTCACCTGTTAATATTGAAAGAGGCGCAGCGCACCTGAGGGATGAAGGACACATTCAAACATTTGCTCAATGCGCACTATATTATATATTATAGTATGCTTGCTGTTTTGCTTCAGCTGGAACTGGGGCCTTAGACAAAGTGAAGTGATTGACATGATGAGTATTTGGGCCAGAACATTCCTGCTCACCAGTTTGCCTCCACTCGATGTTTTCATCATGTTATCATCTTCTGCACTGGATCTGATCGAAACAGCAGTCACATGTTAAAATAATGTTAATTTGACATTGAAAGGTGCTTCAAAAGGCAGAATGTTGACCCACCTGGTTGCTTCTAACACAGATACTCGGTGTAAATAGATGACTGAAGGCAACACAGCTCTGAGCTGAAATGGACACAATCGCGCTTATGTACAACCCCAATTCCAATGAAGTTGGGACGTTGTGTTAAACATAAATAAAAACAGAATACAATGATTTGCAAATCATGTCCAACCTATATTGAAATGAATACACTACAAAGACAAGATATTTCATGTTCAAAATGATAAACTTATATTCCGGAATAAAACAACGATACCCAGCGGTGTGCGATGTCTCTGGCTGTGTAGAGCTCTGTGTTGTTCCCGTCGTAGCGAATGATGTTGAAGTTCAGGCTCACTGTGTAAATGGACCATTCTGCCATTGTGCAAAACAAAAACAAGAAAATCATATTGCCACGTCTTTGGTGAGAATTTGGAGTCTGAACAACAAGCTTTGACTCTTTATTTTGGCTCGTTGGTTTAGGGGTATGATTCTCGTGTCGGGTGTGAGAGGTCCCGTGGTCAAATCCCGGATGAGCCCGATTTAAGGTTAGTCACCTGTAAAGATGAAAAGGTGATGCTAAACCGAAGCTGATGTATGACAGCTATGCGTTTGGTGTTTCATTGATCACAGGAAAGCTTCTATATTTGCTGAACCATTACAGAGTTGGTCAATATTTAATCAGCTGGTCGATGGTAAGAACAAAGCGCCGAGATGGCTGTAAAGCGCACGCGTGGAACAACGAGCAAGGAAGAAGACGGCACACATTGAATCTAATCTCATCAAACGTTGATTTGATTCAGGCCAGGTTACATGTGGTACAACTTCACAATCTCACGAGCTTCGACACAAGAGCTGCATTGCAAACAAAAACTAAAGCTTCTGCTGAAAGCACCATACAGTAATTGGCTGTGAAACTATAATATTTTGTCATATGGTGTGTTTTCATTGTAGATAGATGAGGGATGGATGGATGAAAAGTCGATAGGTGGATGGAGGCATTGTGACTGAATTCCAGACCAGACGGCAGGGCGGCTGGATGGACGAATAGACGGACAGATGGATGAATGGGTGGATCATGGACGGATAAATGGATTGGGGACGAGTGGTAGGTGGATGGATAATTGTTAAATATGGACAGATGTTGGACGGATGGATGAATGTTACACTGCAGACTTCTCATTAGGATGGATGGATGTTAACTGGATGGATGGACAGTAGCGAGATGGATGGATGAGGGATATAAAACGAATGGATGGTTGGATGGACAGATGTTAAATCGAAGTGTATAATGGTAAAACGATAGCATGCTGGTGGGAGTGGTACCGACCACAGGTGAGGGTGGCATCTGGTATGGGGGCACACACGTGGGTGTCCCACTGCTCCCTGCGCCAGTGCACCACATCTCCCTCGGTGCATTGGCGCGTGCTCACTTCCTGGCTGCTGCGTTGTCGCCCCCACAAGCGGAAGAGAGACAAGCTCCCCAAAAAGTCACCGGTCGGATGGATACGGACGGCGCCGTCCACCAGATGGTGGGCCGCGCCCAGGGTGAGCGTCCCGTTGGGGGCTAGCTTGCAGCAGGAGGTGGAGCTGGGCGAAGAGGTGATGCTATCCTCAACTAGAGCACACAACAACATTAGGACATTTTCAGCTTATCCAGAAGTATTAATAACACATTTTGTTCTGGAACAGCCTAGTTTCAAAATAAATTATTTTTATTTTTACTTTTTCTGCTCGACATTCCACATACAACACCCAATAATGACAAAAGGACATTTTTTTGCAAACGTGCAGTTACGGTGGGTTAGACAGAAAAACTTTACACACCCCTGTTCAAACGGCAGGTTTTTTAACGAGACCAAGAGAAATGATGTCAAAACCTTTTCCACCATCCGTGTTACCGATAACCTGTACAGTTTTTGTTTATCTTTTCGAGAGGGGAAATAAAAATAAACAACTGACACAATGTGGTGGTACGAGGGTGCACACCCTCTTATGTATAACTGTGGGATGTCGTGTGTAGAATTTAGCGGACAAAAATGCATTTATGCCATTTTAGAATAAGACTGTAACGTAACATAATGTGTGGGGTTGGGGGGGGGGGGGGCGGAATTGACTACTGTGACTACTTTCTAAACACGCTGTAGTTACTTGCTGTGAGCTCTGTCAGGGTCCCGTTGACGTACAGCATGGGTCTGTCTTTATTGTGCGACCAGGTCAGACATAGCGAGTGCCACTCTGTCGGCGCCAGGCCAACGGGGGCCGTAGTCCATTTTGTGCCAAACAACCAGACCACCAGAGCATCCTCCTGGCCCCCCAAACCAAAACTGGCACACCGGATCTCTGGGTGGCGGTACATGAAGGCCGTCCATGGCGCGCTTGCCTTGCTCTAGACCAGAAAGAACATTGTATTCATTACGACATCCACGACTGTAGGTGGGACTGAGACCATTAAGCGTTTTGAAAACCAGTAAAAGCACCGATTAAGAATTTGTTAACTTGCATAAAGCTGGAAATGGTAAAAAAAAAAAATTCTCTCTCAAATGCACTGTTGCTACTCTCCCTAGGAGTGGCCGCCCTAGAGTGTCAACTAAAGACTTCTCAGGGGCATCTCCATTGACAGATCTATAATACGTTACAATGAATGAATTAATAATTCAAGAAGAAGAATGGATGTCATTGGAGGAGATTTGTTTTGAATTCTCACACGCAGTAGTTGGGAATGCCGCTTCTGGATTCTTTTTTAAAAAAAGATTTTTTAAATTTAAAATGGACAATGACCTTGAAGTTGATGTGGAGGCAGGCGGTGAGGTGGTCCAAAGCCGGGACGAAGACGTGAGGTTCCAGTCTCCAGTATCTGCAGCCGACAGTGAATTGGGCCACATTGCCCCACAGGCTGGGCAGAGGCGCTGACCGACCACAAAGTACACAAGATATAATATACTGTGATATACTGTAACATCATCAGTGTGACACGATAACCGAGTAGGAAGTACAACAAATAAACACTCTCTCTCCTTGAGGCCACTTTTATTATTCAAATCTGATTTATCATGCAGACATTTGATTATATTTAACGTGGCTGGTGACCTTCAATGTGAGGCCAGTGAGAATAGTGGTTCTCTGTATGCACTGTTTGCTCTACATTAGAGATTTAATTCATTTACAAAGTGCATGCTAACTCGACAATCAAGAATTTACCTTAAAACAATATACTTTTTTAAAGTTATAAAACTAGATTAATTAAAAAGTTGTATGCTTTTTAGACATTTGTTGTAATACTACAAGAATAAAGTTGCATAGTTGTGGGGAAATGACTATCGACAATATGCCACTTTTTCTTGGAAACATTACATTAATTGAGAAAATTAAATATACATTTCATACATTTTTTGAGAAAAAAAGACTTCTAATAAATATACAGCTTTTTTTCAAACATATTTCAACATTAATCTCCCAGACTAGCCAACTTTGAACTCAAGAATAAAGTCGACTATTATTTGTAGAGGAAAAGCAGACTTTTTTTCCCCTCAAAATTATTACATTTTTCTTGAGAATTGTCATATTTTTGGGAACAGATGACTTTTTGTCTAATAAAAAATATATGACTTTTTTTTCCACGAAAATATCCAACATTTTCATTTAGAAAAACGTTATAAAGAAAAAGACAAATTTTACTCTCAAACATATCCAACTTTTTTTCTCAAAAATTTCAAGATGTATATTTTTGAGAAAAATGACAACTTTTTATCACGCAAATACACAACTTTTGTCTTGAAAATATTTGGACATTAATCGCAAAAATATACAATGACAATCTTGTCATTTTTCTTTTTAGTGTGGCTTTACTCCTTCGTAGATCCAGCTTGCCATACAAAAAACCCCCCAAAAAAACTCATACCGTAACTCCATACCCAAAAATGTCATACCTCGCATAATGGAAGAGGCAGCACTGCTCAGCAGAGTCAAAGCGACCACCATATTGACTATTCTGGGTTGAAAAATCATCAGAAATCTAGAGAAAAGAAGTGATAGTTTCCCCCTTGAAGCTTTTTCACCATAGTAAGAAAACAACTTTTTAATTATAAACTGCTATAAAATTTTATATTTAACCAGTTTATATAGAAGCGCACTTATCTTGATTACAGTGTGACATAGAGAGAGCATTGCAAAAACAAAAATAGCCACTTACCTGGTTAAAGAGTTCTGCTTCAAGCTAAAAAAAAAAAAATAGAAACAAACTGCAAGCTTTGCCACTGTGACCCCACTGGGTTTTACTGTGTCTGTGAGTGTGTGTGTGCTTGGATGACAACGTCAGACAGCAGTGAAGCAGAGAGAGAGATATAGGACCTATACACATACTGTTTGCACACTTTATAGCAGACATCAATCATTACCATAGTTTTTTTTATAATATCAGAATCAATCATCTTGTTATATCTACTTATTTTATGATTCAATTGACTTGTATTTCACTTTTGTTTGTTTTTTAACTTAACACATTTTGTTAAAACAATCTATTCTAAAAGGTTGAATGCAAATGAATTGAATTTACCAGTAATCAAATTCAAATGAACTCTACTTAACAAATGGACTGTGCTGGATTAAAAAAAATGTTTTAGCCACTGTGGCATTATGCAGTATTAATATTTAATGCAGTGATTCATTCATGTACCACTAGAGGGAGGTAGGTAGGTAAATAGGTATACAAATGTAAGAAAAACACTGGTTTTAAGAATGTATGACATTTATTTATTTTTTTTCAGGATCGTAATTATAACAGTTCATATTACAAATACATGAGAACCAGCTGCAGTATAAAAACCTTAATTGCATAAAATAAAAGCTTATCTTTAGCTTCATGCTAACACTCAATGAATGAAAGAGACAACAAGCAATTAGCATGCACCATTATTATGATAAACACAAGTGGACTTAGATCACATAATTTATCACTTTCATTTGTTCATTTTTCCATTTTCATGTTCACAGAAATCGACAAATCGATAATCAGGTTGTACGAAAATAGGACCAGATGTTTTTTTTTTTCCACATTGAGTTTGTTTTAGTACTGTACTGCATATTTCCTCAAATAATGGCCAAGTTTAGTTACACAGCCACAGATGGGGGAGGCATCTTACTTCAACGGAGCCTTATTTTTGACAAATGCTACCGCTATATTAAAATATTTGCCAAGTGAAACCGAACTATCATGAAAATGCCTGTGAATATTCGCATTCATCGAGGTAATTTCATGATCAGAGCACTGAATCAATTGCAACTGGACTGTTTTGGCTGTCTTAGAAGACCTCTCATCCGAGCAGGTGTCATCAGTTCTATATTGAAGACCGGTCTAATACAGACTATAATGAAGAAAGGCATAACTATGGATGCACACAACATTTTGGCGCACCCTCGTGTCGCAACTGGAATTCCGTCCTCATAATGGAAGATTATTTTGAATACTGCGCTTGGAATTTAAGACACTTCAAGTCATCTGAGAAACAGTTTACATGCTTCGGTGGGGGGCTGCTAAAATAGTCCTATATAGTCAACATAAGAAATAAGTCAGATATTTCAGAGATTAATTTCGTATTATAACGATAATAAAATTGCATATTTTCAAGTAAAAGTGTGACTTTTCTTGAAAATACTCAAGAGATGAATCTTGAGCAATCTACCTTTTTCCTCAAGAATAAAGTTGTGTGTGTATATATATGGTGGCTTTTATTTGAGGAAATATGGTATATTCTTTCATCTGTATCAGAGGAATATGAGGTCAAGACTTAAAAGTTCTCTTGTTGTTTTTCCAAAGGAGGACGTCTTTATTCGTTAACTGGAATCCAACCGTTTATTGCCAACGACGAATCTATTCGTCGAATAATTTGTTTTTGAGACCAGCACAGCTTTTGAGTAGGAGATAAAGATCAGGGGGTGAAACTTGGATTGTCAAGTCGATTATGAGGGAGAATTGCATCTCTAAAACCTGGTTAATGTGTAAAAGGGGCAGTCATTGAAATAAGGACATCTTTAACGCCATCGTTTAAGCACAGCCCATTGACAAAAGCAGGTCTGTAGAACCGAGAGGTTTTCGTTATCTACTTGCCGCCGCAGTCGGAGCACAGGATGTCGCGGCCTTTGGCCACAAAGGGCGTGTTGGCCAGACTGAGGGAGCATTGCTTACAGTTGAAGCAGTATTCGTGCCAGGAGCCTCCGTCATAGCTCACCACGTTCACCCCTTTGCCAAAACCTGGGCGGAGAGGAAAACCATCACAAAAGAGAAACTTTTGCAACGACCCACATTTAGAAACATTCATGTCAGCTTCGATTAAGACTCTATAGTCAAAATAGGTGGGAATGTTAGTGTGAATGATTTCCACGAAAGACAGATACTGTACACATTCCATTAAAAAAAAAAAATCTGCGATTTCATAATGGGGGTGCGACTGATGAACCATGATATTGTAAGTAGGGTTTCAACTGTACAGTGGTGCCTTGACCATTGAGTTTAATTCATTCTTTGACCACACTCGTAACTCAAAACACTCATTATTCTAATCATCTTTCCCCATTGAAATGAATGGAAATGCCATTAATCCATTCCAGCACCCCATAAAAAACAACAAAATGTTGTAATGTGTTTTAACTAAAAAATCAGCACTCTACAGTATTGAACTTTATAAACCCAAACAGTTAATAAGATGATTAATCTGAATGCAAAGAATACATGCAAACATTCGAATTTGGTTAATTTAATATTTTTTCATACATCTAGAACTGTTGGTGAGTCCCCACGTAATGTTAAGTGTTGAAAATGGCTTGTTCTCTTTTACGATGCAGTGTTAATGGCTCAACAAACGTGTTTGTGTGGATTCCGCCTGATGTATATACACAAAGTACCATAAGTCATTGTTCGCAGAGAATAACGAATATATGCCTGTGAGTATTGTTATACCGTATGTCTCATGTTTGTGTTCAAATATCCGTTGATTGAAGGGTTATAACAACGACATCAATGCTAATTTTGTTAGCCCATCAATGGTTTTTTTTTTTTCTTGTGTGTTAGCATTAAGCTAGCAGACTTTTGTCAAACAAAGGTATATGCTGTTTGGTTAAATACACATCGTGCCATTGTCTTTGTGCTATGTTTAGATTTCCAATAAACTCCAACTGGGAGTGGCAATAAACTGCTTCAAGCTACATTGTTGCATTCAATTCAAGACAAAACAAATTGCCCGAACGACGGCTTGTATCTCGAAAAACTTGTTAAATTGGGTCACTTGTAGGTCAAGATTCAATTGTACATACTTATTGTGACATTTTTATGGTGTGCCGTGGTGAGATTTTTTCTAATTTAAAATATTTGCCTTGCTCCATAAAAGTTAAAAAAACTGATCTATTAAACACACTCAAATATGAATGGAGGGGAAAAAAAGGAACCTGTGATGGCCATACGGCAGCCGCTGCATTTCTTAGCCACGGTGGTCTTGTAGCAGTCCACGCAGAAGACCTGGTCCTGGTGGGTGGTGAAGCTGGACCCGGCCAGAGGCTTGGAGCAGGAGCTGCACACGAAACAGTGACCGTGCCAAGGCTGCTCCTGGTAGTTGACTCCTCCGGACATTATTGGCTACAAAGGAATCAACATATTCACGCTCAGTTTTGATTCCAACTTCTCATGTTTTCATTGATTACTTTTTTGCAGGAGACGCAGATCTTTGCAAACTTGTTGTCGTAGCAGGGACTGCAAAAGACGTCACTTTCTTTGGCGATGAAGCTCTGCGACGCCATCGGTCGCTTGCAGTGGCAGCAGATGAAGCACTCGTCGTGGAACGAATTGCCTTTATACTCCACACTCTCCGTGCCTGTAAATGGAGATGACACATACAAATGGATTAGAACAATGATTCTCCAAGTGTGGTATGGGTACCAACCTGGCTTGAACTTTGTTTAATCCAGTACAATACATTTTTTAAGTACAGTTGATTTATACTCTATTTAACTTTGAAGTACAATATGTACGATGACAAAACAAAGCAAAACAAACCGGTCAGACGATTTCAATCCCAATTTTGAATTTACAAGTATATAAAAGGTCCCATATTTTGGCTATTTAGACCTCTATAGAGTGACTCTCTAACATGGACTTAGTAGAAAGGTGTCAATTTCATTTTAAAATAAACAAAACAAAAAAACCTTGGTACTGTCATACGAGTGCCCAGAAAAGGCCCCTCTGACAGCTACTTCTGTTTGACCCAGTTTTGTATCCACTTTGTTCATACTTGGCTAAGACCGTCCCCTTTCCTCTGATTGGTGGCCTCAGTGTAGAAGACCAACTTGTGAGAGCACACGTGTTTGTTATGTTGACAGCGCTGGCTCGCGAGCGGAGAGTTAGGTGGAGATCTCTGCTAGTTACGGAAATTAAAATTCCCCGATTTCAACGTCTGTAACTCAGGAATCCGTGGGCAATTTTAATTCACATTTCACATGTTTATTGAGGCACCATATAGCTAATATAACATCCCAAATAGTAGAAAAAGTTGACTTGGTAAAATAAGGGACCATTAATACAGAGACACCATAAGATATGAGTTTAATTTGTTCCTTGACCACACTTGTAACTAAAAACACACAGTATTTCAAATCATATTTCCCCAATGAAATGAATGAAAATAACAATTCGTTGCAGCCTCCCAAAAATACAACCAAAATGTTTGTAATGTGTTCATTAATAAGAAAAATAGCACTGTAGAATATTGTACTTTATTTTAAAAAAGTATTATATGAGTATATACGTTGTTTATTGCCACTCCCAGTTGAAGTTTACTGTCAAACTAAGCATACAACTAAGAGAGCTACACACTGTGTACTTAAATTAGCTTATCTTAATGCAAAAAAGCAATGCAAAATGCCATTGGCGGGCTATTGAATAGCGTTAGTGTCCCGGAGTTATAAACTTTTCAACAACGGAAATTTGAAAACAAATGGAGCATTTGCTAGTTTGCCTAGGTTTTCTTGTACCAAATGTCTACTGTACATGTATTGATTCTTACCAGCGAGTATGGGTTTGTAGCAGGCGTGGCAGCGTGGAGCCTCTTCTCTGGAGCAGCACTTGCCACACAGGATGCGCTCATCCTTGGTGGTGAATGGCTCCTTGGCCAGCGCTTTGTAGCACTTGGCGCATCGGAAGCAGTCCTCGTGCCAGTAGCGGCCCTTGTGGCTCAGCTCCTGATGGGTGTGAGTGTCACATCCAGGTGCCAAATAATACTGCATGATTGCATGTGCGTGTAGACACCTTGGATTCCACAGAGATGGGTCGGTGGCACTCGGCGCAGCTGTTGGCGCAGAACTTGGTGTGGCAGCGTACGCACACTGGCCGGCCCTCATTGCGCACAAACCTCCTGCCGCCGAGGTCCTCGCGACAGTAGAAACAATGCACGCTAGCTGCCATTTTTCATCTCTGAAGCAACAACAAAACACAAGAAACAAGCTTCAGTCAGATCCGGATTTCAGTCACAAGTTTGACTTATACAAGTACAGAAGTTCCATATTATTTTCTTCAATTAGTGCCCTACAAAAGGGATTTGGGGTCTGGATAAATAGCCAGCTCCTTGTTCTCATGGTAACAAAAGCGGTTCTTGCATTGGTACACCACCTTCACCTGCACAAGGGTGGCTCATTTGCATGAGACAGGTCCACCACCTTAACTAACTTCTTGATCCTTTGGGTATATTTACAAAAAGCATGTCAGACATTTTACTAAGACATCTGGGAACCGATTTAATTATTGATTAATCAATCATCCTGAGTAATGCCACGAGAGTATGCCGCAGATATTTACACCGAACACGAGGAGTGATCGCACCTCACACACCAGACTGTGTATGCATTTTGCTGTTTAACAATTTGTAGTATTTCCGCTATTTTGGTTGACAACATTACAAGAAAACACATAATGAGCCACTCTGTGATATTAAAGGTGAGTCACCAATTAAATTGTGAAGCACAGGAATGCTGTTGGGTGCGACTGGTGAGCCGGAAACACTAATTACAATTCTTATTTCATACATAATCGCTACACACTGAATGGATAAAAAGTGGGTGTAGAATGGAATGTAGCACGCTTCCAACCAGCTCATTCCAAGTGCAGGAAAAGTGATGGAATGTCGCGTGCTTATTTTAACTTTATGACGGGTGGTGCAATTTCTGCTCCAAAGTAAATGACATGTTTCTCATCCAGTGTTGTATGATATACCAGCAGCAGCCAACAGAGAGCAGTGTACACCCCATACCATTGAAAACAGACGTTTCTCTCTTTTTCTTCCCTCCTTCCCTTATTGATTTATTTAAAATGATTAAAAAGTCTTAAACATTATGAAATATTATTAAAACTTATAAAAAACAGATCATTTAAAAAAATATAAAAGTTTTTATCCTCTGGTTCAATCGCTTCTGTCCATTTGGACCAGAGCCTCCCGCCACATGAACAGCTTCTTCCCTTCGGCCATTGGACGCATGAACACTGAATAACCTGGTTCTTTGTCACCAATTAAAACTTCACTCCTATACCAAATGCTTATTGCACACTTTATTTTCCTCCTTCTAATTCTAGTTATATTTGAATATTATTATATATATATAATTACCCTCTATTTTTCATCTTGCGCCATCATGATGGAGAGAAAAAAATCTGAGTTGTGTATGTATACCTGTCACTGACAAAAAAAAGGATTTCTCATTCTGCGTTTACTCAAATATCACCCACATCAGGTTCCCATTGGCCTATCGTGAGAAATTCTCCAAAAGTACAGTAATGTGTAAGAGTGTACATGCATTTGTGTGAATATACTGTGTGATCACATAGAGAGGTGAATGCATGAAAGAATGCTTGGTATGGCACATGTGGTCAGATCTGGACTATGTAGACAAACCAGTCTCTCACGCACGCGGGCGCGCACACACACACAGACAGACAGACAGGGCCACTCCCGAGAAAAGAAAACCCACAAACCTCATGGTTACAGCTGCATGCCAGCACACACTCACAAGGAACCTGTTGCTTATAAACCTTTAAGCAACAGTACAATATTTGAACACAAACAATGGAGTAACACATGTCAGACTGGCAATATGAAAGTACTCATAGGCATTTTTTTTTTTTTTTTTTAGCTTTTTCGAAGAATGGGTCAAAGGCTTAAAGTGTTATAACACCACTTGTTAACAAACTAAAAAA
The DNA here is from genome assembly GCF_024500385.1 of Phyllopteryx taeniolatus. Taxonomy (NCBI): domain Eukaryota; kingdom Metazoa; phylum Chordata; class Actinopteri; order Syngnathiformes; family Syngnathidae; genus Phyllopteryx; species Phyllopteryx taeniolatus. The sequence continues at coordinate 14,902,664 of NC_084518.1, forward strand.
ACACTTTTAAAACTCATTCAGTGCCATTGACGGATGATGAATTCAAATATCCATGTTAACATGGAGGCCTGGCAGTGAATGAGAGGTTATTTTTAGGTAAACCTATGTGGTTATTTTAAATACATAGTGTGCTGTGATTCTTAATCATTTTTGTATTTCCGCTGAAGAATGTCAGAGACCTTTTATTAAGACACCTGGGAAGTCTTTTAAATTGCAAAATAGATTGCATTGCAAGTCAAGTCACGTCTATTCAGAATCAGAATCAGAATCATCTTTATTTGCCAAGTATGTCCAAAACACACAAGGAATTTGTCTCCGGTAGTTGGAGCCGCTCTAGTACAACAGACAGTCAATTTACAGAACACTTTGGAGACATAAAGACATTGACAAAAAACAATTGTGCAAAAAGATGCAGAGTCCTCTAGCACTTAGAGCAGTTCGAATGACTAATATCTCAATAGTCCGGTGCAATGACCATTGTGCAAAGGGCGCTGAGACTTCAAGGAGTGTATGCGGTTTAAAGTGACGAGTAGTGCGATAATCTGGGACAAAGGTTGTGCAAATGTTACGGATACTCCTCAATCAGTGTGCAAATGGAACAGATGCTACTCTGGCATGAGTGGCCAGTATATGCAAATAGTGCAGCATGGCGAGACAACTACAGTGAGTGCACGAGTAATACATAATTGGCCCCACAGAAATGTGACAACGAACTCAAGTCAAAAAATTGCCAGCTTGTTGTAATGGAATTATAGGTTAGCTGTTTAAGAAGTTGATCGCAAGAGGGAAGAAGCTGTTGGAATGTCTACTAGTTCTAGTTTGCATTGATCGGTAGCGCCTACCTGAGGGAAGGAGCTGGAAGAGCTGGTGACCGGGGTGCGGGAAAGACTTTTAATCACAAAAGAGTCTCAAAGGGCTTCACGGGCCCACAGTTGACAGTCTTCTTTAAACTTGACTGTACGGTTCGTAAATAAACTTCCTGATTTTCAACCCTCTACCTGTTGTTTTCTTCTCCCATTAAACTGTGTAGAGCAAAAGCAATGCACAGGTTGCAGCCACATAGAGAGCCACGCAGGTTGACATAATAACAATAGCGCCACCAGCGTGATAAAGAGACGCCAATCTGGTGTGGGAACTATTCGCTGACAGGAAGCCAGCCGGGAATTCCACGCAGGTCGGAGGGAAAAATAAATCACGTTTGGGGATGTCAGCCAACAAGTCTCAACTTTTTTTTTTCCTCGCCCCTTGTCATAATAAAGCTTGTTTTTATAGCAGATACCGATCATTATCATGCACTGCTAAGTGTTAATGAAAAACTACTAGTGTGCCAGTGTGTGTGGTCCTGGCTTGTATTAAGGAGGGTAAAGCGCGTTAAGTGGGAAGAAAATGATGCAGCTGACTGCTCTGTATTTTCCTACTTGGGCATGTAATGGTTCTAAATATTGATACAAGATACATGTTGGATTTGGAAGGAAATTTGTCCTCAAGTCTGATCAATCAGGGTGCCCTTTCTCATGCAGTTCAACTCCATTAAATCCACACCCGACCTCGAGCCATCTGACACCGTACGGGTTTTTTACATTTGTCGGCACGACATCTGCGTCGTGCCCACGTGTTGGCATGAGCTTATCGGCCAAGAATGTGCTGGAACACAGAAACAGGAAGTCTCCGTTGCAAGAGTGTTGGCATGGTACACGCTAACACACACACACACACACACACACACACGCGCTGTTACCAATGCAATTTTATAATGATATTAAATAATTTTACCATAATGAAGCAAATAGTGGGCTTTGACGTTTATTTACGCAACTGCAGAGAGTACCAGGCATCTATTAGTGGGGAGGCCTTTATTTTTACACACTCTTTTCTATATTCATATTAAATTAATAAAAAAATATGAAAATAATATTTCCATACAGTGGTGAAATAGTGGCAGGAGGGCATCTATTACCAAGGGTAGGCTTTTATTAGTACAAATGCATTTTTTACAATGATATTAAATAATAAAAACTAATTCAAATACAATTACCGTATTTCCTTAAATAGCGGCCAAAGGGGAGTTTATTTCTTCAACTGCTGACAGAATCAGGCAGGTATTAGAGGGAGGACAAAATCTGCACAAATGGGTTTATATGTATTGTTTTTCTTAATAACTCCCTATTTTTTATTTACCCAACTGCAGATGGACATCTATTAGAGGGGAGGCCTTTCTTTTTTCAAATGCCATCCACCCATTTTCTGAACACTGAACATTTTCTGACACTACTGTAGTTGGTTGTCACAATACCAACATTTTGACTTTGATACGATACCTGCATAGAGTACCCCAATAGTCGTACTGGAATAATACCACAGTAAAAAGTAAAATATCACGAAAAACAGTGCAATCATAGATGATGGAGAAGTGTTCACTATCTGCTGAACGCCACAGAAGCACTGGTACTAAAAATACATAGTATCGTTTAATTTTTGATGGCGAGGTACTGCAATACTTTTGTAGTATTGGCATCCCGTGCAATCGTACTTCATCGTCGTACAAAACCAACAACTACTGGACAATATTTGATCGTACGGTTGACTCAACATTTCTGCTTCTCAAACTGTTTTTGTTTCTGTATTTGGCACCAACAAGACCAATTCCAGCAAGTGGAATAATGCAGAAACGAAAGAAAGCAACATAGCGGCAAAGATTTTACCAGCTGTCTATTACCAATTTCCTTTCATGTTAATATCCACCACATTATCGGTGTGTGCAAACCAGCCACTACTATAACATAAAAGAAAGGCCTTTAAAACATTACAAGATGAGCGACTGCATGCGACATAAACTACTGTCTTGAGGGATTTCGAACTGTACAAACTATTCGACATAAATCTCAGTGCCCCAGTCCAGAATCTACGTGTTAAACACTCCTGCCAAACAAAAAGCCGCAAATAGAAAAACAAAATGTACTCTTTAAGCAGCAGATGATTTAAGTGTTACAGCAGAAAGCTGGGTGCGCTTCCACAAGTCTTGGAAGGGATGTTTGTGAGGGCTGCAAAACAACTTAAGTGATCCGAGGCAACAATTTTTACAGTCTGTGGAAAAGCTTGGCTATATTTACTTGAAGAATGCTTGATTTTTGGAGCGTTTGAAAGAGCTTTCTGAACACTGGAACAGTGGTACCTTGACTTGCGAGTGTATCAATCTGTTTTTTTTGCCATTGCCAGTTGAAGTTTATTGAAAAAGTAAACATGAAACAAAGAATTACCCATGAAGTATTCAACCAAACCACATAACTCTGGCGAAAGTCTGCTAGCTTAATGTCAACACATAATGTAAAAAACCATTGCTGGGCTAACGAAACTAGCATTGATATTACGGTGGTTATATTTGAACACAAACAATTGCAACACATGCAGACAGAGGATATAAAAATACTCACAGGCATATATTCTTTATCCTCCGCAAAAAAAATTAACAATATTATTACAGCTTAGTGGTGACTGTCTTATTGTGTTTTCATCATAAAATATACTGTACATGTAGTATGCCTGCATGTATTTATAGAGTGGACCCCTGCATACTCGCGGTTCAGCACCCGCGGATTCACCAAATAGCAATTTCTTTCCCCCAATTCTTTCTTTCTTTAATTTTTATTTTATTTTATTTTTTTTGGGGGGGGGGGGGGGAATCCCAACCCCACCACTTATTCAAGAATTTTGGGGGAGTTTATTAGATTTTTTTTTAAAATGCAATTCCAACGCCCGTCAACTATCAACGGATTTTCGCTATTCACTGTCCGGCCTGGTCCCTATCCCCTGTGAATAGTGCCGCTCTTCTGCACTGCTTTTTGAGGCCAAGGTCTGCACACCAGAAAGAGTGACACAATGCCTATTGTGTCACTGTTTAATTCTTTGTTATATTTAATTATGTCATTATGTGATGTTTTTATAAAGTACAATACTGTAGCGTACTATTATTAAAACATAAAAAAAAATGTTGGTGGTTTTTTTGGTGGCTGGAATGGAATAATGGCATTGATGATTTGAGATACAAAGGTTTTGAGTTACAAGCGTGGTCATAGAACAGATTAAACTTGTTAGTCAAGACACCACTGTATAATTAATGGCTCCGGTATATAATCTTAGCAATACAAAATGAAATAAAAGAGGGTTTCATATAACAGGACTGTAATTGATCCTGAACTCTATTTTTGACAGCAGTTTGAGCCCAAAAATCTTGACTAAAGAATAAAAAAATGTTTTGTTTTGTTTTGTTTTTTTAATAACCGTGGCTGTAAATTCCAGAACTGAAATCAATCCAAGTTCCATGAAATTGTATTAATTTATCCACTACAGTTTATCTTAGCTTGAACTGCTTCCAGTATATGTAAATGTTTATTTATTATTATTTTTATTTTTTTGTCCAATCAGATTCCAGCCTCTTTGTGTTGCCATGTCAATATAAGCTGCGCAGGGCCTTCAGAATTAGTAGTGCCAGGCCTGGCCAATGTAACTTCAATTTTAGTAGACGTTGTCCGATCACGTTTCAATAGAAGTCCCATAAAAAGCGATGCACTCACTTAACTACATTCGCTGACATGGAGCTCGACGTGAAGCCGCAGAAAGTGGATAAAGTTTTACAACGCTGGGATTTAACCTTTCAAACAGGCTCAAAGAGGATCACTATCACTGCTGCTTCGACACACTGAAAGTCATTCATGTTTCTGCTATTATAAGAATATGACCACTGGCTGTGGAATACCCTTTATTCGATATACGTTTTTCTAGGGTACTTGTAACGCTTTTTTACGGTTTTGACTTTTTATTTTTTTTATATAGGGTTATTTTGGATTGCAACAAGTCTGAAGAACTTCCCTTGTGTACAGTACCCATGAGCGCGCACACACACACACACACACACACACACAAAACAATAAATTGCTGTAGAGGAATGTTAATTGAACTTTCTGTGCATTTTCTTGGCCTTAACACTTCGATCAGTGAGTGAGGAAAAGAGGAAACTTGCTAACTGGAAACAGATTGCAAGGCTTCCAAAAGTCACACACACACGCACACAGAATTACTTACAGAGACAACGCCCCATGCAACAACTTTTAAGGCTTGTTTCCTCTTTAGATTTCGGAGGGTTTTTTGCCCGGCAAGTCTGTAAGAAATCACAAGATGCGTGAGACAATGACGTCATCATGATGATGATGATCATCATCATCAGAGAACAGTAGATTATTACCGACAGAAGTACATGTAGAGAATTGCTCTTATCCGTTTAAAATATGAATAATGTCACGTATCAAAAATAAAGCACACACGAGTATGTTCCATCACACGCGTACGCAAAGTAGCGCACCAACTTTTCCAACAAAACACACGTCCTTGGTTTAGTCACGTAGACGTGAACATATTTTTTGTGGTCCTCCATCTTACCGGGTGAAGGTCGCGAGTCGCGTGGCGACAGATGCGCGTCTCGCCGTGGGCGTCGAGAAGCGACGGGACCTCCGACCTCTGCGTAAACAAGTCTGGTGGTGGCTGGCGTCGTCTGTTAGACATAAATAACCAAGCCGAGACCGGATGTTTGGCGTCCGACTTCAAAATAAAACTACAATGGGGACTTCCTTGAAAAGCACTTTCAAAAGAATACAAATAAAAGGAATCATTTGAAAATGTGGTCAGTCATGTTAGTGCAAGTACCATAATATTAATGGAACTTGATTACTTCCAATTACTTTTGGATTATTCAAATACAAAATATGCTAATAAAGAAAAAATTAATTAATTACATGGGGGGTGGGGGTGTCTTTCCTGTCTTATAATTTATGAATGTTTAAAATGCATTTTTTCCAAACGACCTAGTGTGTATAAATTGGGGGGAAAAAACACTAATTAATCTTATGAAGGAAAGATTTACAATTAGTGTTAACTTAAAATCGTTTGTTCCTATTTGGAGTTCTTAATAACTTGCAATAAACGAGTGAAGATGAGTATTTTAACTTACACGCTCATACTTTGTATTGAACATGAAGTGAAGAATCAAAGATTTGTGTGTCAAATGTTCGTACGTGATTGGCTGGCGATCGGTTCGGGGTGTACCCTGCCTCCCGCTTGAAGATAGCTGGGATAGGCTCCAGCAGCCCGCGACCCTACTGAGGATAAGCGGTGAGGGAAAAGGATGGATGGATGTTCGTACGCACGATTTAAGCACACATTTGTGCGTATTCACCGCTTGTGAATGAAGCGCATTCCAGCAAACGCGGTACTCCGTCGTAAACCGAGGACCAACCTGTAGTGCGGTTGTAGTGAACTGCACTGCATCATAGTGAGCTATTTGGTCATATTTGGTGATTCAGCTTCAAGAGAGGTATACGCACACAGTTCTCTGTATGATGCAGACCCCCTAATCAGTAAAAAAAACACATCTGCAAAAATAAACATCCTGTTAAATGATTACCTTACTCCATCAAAATACACTCACAGGATGAGAAGAAACAATGTGCTGTTCTTGACATTTATTTCTAATATATTTGCAAGTTGCCAAACAGGAGACCAAAAATATAGAATGACAGAACAGGAGGGAATAAGTCAAATATTTCCTGAACATTAGATCACATTTCTTTTTCTTAAAAATGCTCACACAAATACATTACTTTCATGCTCACATACTCCAGTGTTCAATCTCTACAAAGAGCAGAACCAGACATTTTTTTCCAAATATATTTAGTTTGAAGTGTGATAGCTAAGACAAAAGTACCATATAAATTAAATCTTTGTTTCATTCACACATGAAATTAACACGCAATCCAAATTCTGTGGACGAGTTTGCTGAAAAGCTTAATTCTGAATACGAAATCAAGACAAAAACACATTGAGGGAATAATTATTTATCTGGGTATATTAAAGACAAAAGACACTCTTAGGGTGTTGACCAGCCTGCTCGGTACAAAGACAAAAGGGCGAGTTTCAGTCCACCAAACTACAGAGATGCTTAAGTGCAAAAAGCAGACGAGTGGGTGAGATCCTTTTGTATTGCTACAGTGGAACCTCCAAAGTCCAACGTAATAAGCTCCGTTGACTAAATTCTAAGTTTTACTCAATAATTTGTTCCAGGCTCCTCTGGCACATGAAACCTCAACTGTACAAGTAATGCTTTAAGTAACCTTTTACCGTTCCCGAATGCCAAACAAGAATAGAGACATGAAACAATGTCTAATAAAACTAAAACGACTCAGCCTTTTTTTTTTTTTTTTGTCCTGTTCAGCTGTTAGGTCAAGCAGAATGGAGGATCTGTATCCCTTTAATGCTGGAACACTTTTACTGTGTCACAGTGGAGTTTTTAAGCTGCCGCTGTGGTTTCTTAGTATTATAATTGATGATTATTGAGAATCAGAGTCGATCAGAATAAAGTTTCTAGAGGGGAGAGAGAAACGAAGGCAAAAGACAAAGCACTAATTGTAATTGATGAGAAAAGTAAATCATTACATATCTACAACAATGAAACATTAGATATGAGTGTTGTATTGGGCTGTAGTGCTACACCCTGTGAGGGAAGGACAGGACAAGATAGGACAGGACAAGGACAGGAGAAGGAGCATGCAGGACCAGGGTCGTGAACCCGGCTGTACAACTGAAATGTGGTGGGATTGCCTATGTAAATGATAAAAGTCTGTAGGACGAGAGTGTGAGTGAGGGGATACCCAAGCATTTCGCATATTCATGAGTTACACCCAGCGAAAGAGTCTCAGGCGTGTGTGCCTGGAGACATATGCAAGTGAACTGAGACCGTTTCGCATGCACACTGACAGAAGTGTCTTTTTTCTTTCTTTCAATTCTTTTTTGATCACTGTCATGGAAGTCACTAACTACATGCTATTTATATAAGCATGTTGTTGAAATTAATTTGTCCATGTAATTCATTTTTCATGGACAAATTAATTCATAATTAATTAATAATTACTCATTCATTTATTGCTTGTATTGTACTGTGATGCCACATGTTTTACTATGTTGTAGTCAGTTCGACTTCATGTTCTATGGTTATCATTACACCTATTCTTTTTTTACAGTCACAAAAAAAAAAAAAAAAGCACAACAGAGCTTTCATTTTCCTGCTTTAGGGGCGTTCAACTTTGGAGGTTCCACCATTTAGAAGTCCAAGAACTGTGTACTCAACGAGTCAGTAAACCTTGAACTCTTCCACAATGCGATTAGTTCTGATGACATATTGTTAATCCTAGTTAAATCTAAAAATGACTATTAGACCAACTGTACTGTTCACATTCAACATCAATCAGCACATTTAGTACCAGTCAAAATGACAAATCAAATGTACAAATCTACATTGAGAAGTTCAATTTACAATTGAGGCACTTGAATTCACAACAATTGAACCTGCCTTCCTCCCAAAGACATAGCGCACACGGGCGTGTGTGTCAGTCAGATTAGCAGACTTTCGGTTTTTTTTTTCAGTCACAAGCTTGTAAATGACGTTCACAGGGGAAGTGCACATCTCGCCGTAAGAAGCATCTTGCTACATTACACAAAGAATTTCTTTTCACACGCACATAATTAAGAAACCTCCGGAATGACAATCGACAACCTCTCTACATTCATACAGCGTACCTCCCGTGGGATAACTCTGTCACGGTGCCTTTGAAGGGACAAAAAGATGTGTCTCGCCACCAAGCTGTCCTACCTCTACAAACACACCATAATAAAGACATTTCATACCATAAAACAACAAATAAATAAATAAATCCACACATGAATGAAAAACACAGGTAGTGCTAAAATGTCTTTACAGGAGTGTGGAAGTAGTCAGTTCTCATGTAGCTTAGCCTCTCTAACCGGTGACTCAATGTGCACATCCTTAAGTGTAGTTCGATTAACAGTACCTGACCTCGCATGTAGCGCGCTCATGTTCAAGCCTACAGTCACGGAGCTCTCCTCGCAAAGCTCCTAATGTAGCTGAGGCGGACCTGTCCATGTAAAGATTTTAAGCGACGAGAAACAGTGAAAACAGAGGATTCTTTCATTTGTTAAAAGTTAATACAGTGGCTAGAATGATGTGACTGTAATGGTTTGTGGAGACAATTTTTTTCTAACCCTTTTTATCAGTTGCATTACTAAGTATGTTAGTTATGCGGTCTTAATAGCAGCGAGACAGATGTTGAGTCAGTGAAGCACAAAAAAGTGAAAGAGTAAAAAACCCAAAACTTGGGTCCTGTACAGTGGGAAATGATTTAGCAGCCTAGTAGAAGACCACATTCACTTCTCAGGCAGGACAGGAATTACTGTTAGAATAGACGCTGCCAAAAAGCATGATGAATTACAACTACCAAAACGGCAGAGCTGTAAAAAATTGTTTTTAAAAGTGCCTAATTAGTCTAATTGAAAACCATAGAAATATAAATAAAAATAAATCAGTCATGTAAAAATAGCCACTGTATAAGCATTCCTCAACAACCTGAGAAATGTCTTGACAAAATGAACTTCAATTGCATTTCTCCATTTCCTTTGCTCTCCAAAACAAATAAAATGTGTTTGTTTGTATTAGGAATACAGCAGAGCTGTAAAATTTTGAACTAGTGAGGAACTACGGTAAAAACAGCTTTACAAGTACAATCATGTCACAATAGCCACTGCCTAAACAAGCATCAATACTTGTCAAAATAACTTTGGATTGCATTGCTGAATCTCCTTTGCGCCAATAAGAACAATCCGGGAGTACCAAAAGATATATTACTGTACAATCAGGGAAAAATAGCCACTCGCTTGTCTAAACCTCCTTTGCACCAACAAGAACGATTGGCTAACACTAGCAACATGGCTGAGCTGAATAAAGTGTCAAATCCTTTGCACCAATAAAAATGATTAGTTTATACTAGCAAAGTGTCAGAGTTGGGGGGGCAAAGGCTGAATAGGCAGTGTTGGGAACTACCGAAAGATACGTAAGAGTAGCCACGGCCGTAAAAAGTCCCAACAGTCTGCGTCAAATTTCTTGAGAAAATCAACTTATACTAAACCGACCGCTGCACCTCCTTTGCGCCAATAAGCATGAATGGCTAACACCAGCAACATGGCCGAGTTGGGGAAAAAATGCTGAATATGCATGGTCAGGAACTAATGAGGGGAAAAAAAAGCCAGCAGAAAAATAGTCAGTCAGTCAGTCTTCCTTCAGTCATGTAAAAATAGCCATAGCCAAGTCTCAAATTCTTTGCACTAACATGAATGACTGGCTAACACTAGCTAAATGGCTACGTTGGAAAAAGTGCTTAAATGGGCATGGTTGTGAACTACCAAAAATTAACCTGTAGAAAAATACACTAGTCACGTAAAAATAGCCAGGGCCCCTGTCTCAAAATTCTTCGCACTAATAAGAATGACTGGCGTACACTAGCAACATGGCTGAGCTAGGAAAAAGACTGATAAGTCTAGTGGAGAATTACCGCAAAACTAGCTTGCAGGAGTAAACAAATAAAACGGTCACATAAAAATAGCCACAAGGCTGTCTGCAAATCTCAACTTCTTTTCAAGCATTGGAATGACTTCCTCACTCTAGCAACATAGCAGAGCTGTGAAAAAAAACAAACAAAAAAAACAATCTGTCTAATGAGAACCACTGTAAAAATAGCCCGCAGGGGAACCCCAAAAGAATTACAGTCACATAAAAATAGCCACTGTTCTAACAAGCCTTGAAAATCTAACAATTAAATGTACAGTACGATCTCGTGGAACTAGATTGGTATACTGTCGTCGTGAATTGCCGTATAAATAGCCTGCAGAACATACAGTGCAATCCACTGTCCCAACAATGGAGGGTTTCGAAACAAAATGAACTTGGATGAGAAGCCGCATCCCGCCAGTGCAAACCTTTTCTCATAGTCTGTGCCTACGGGGGTCTGAGCGGGGCGGGGAGGGCGGCGGAGGCAGAGTCACGGTTGTCGGGGGATCGGTCGGATCGTTCATGGGCAGGACCAGGCGGGTGCCCCGGATGGCCACCTCATGCTCAGCCAGTGCCAGTTCGTGGTCCAGGCTCTCGTCGACGGAGGCCGGGCGGTGGTGCTTGACCCCGCTGGAGCCCGAGCTGTCCGTACTGACGGTGACGTCGGCGTACATGGAGCTCACGCTGGCGTCGTTCAGGATGAAGTCTTCGTCGTGGAGAGGCCCTTCGTTCTATTGTGTGAAAATAAAGAGTGGACGAGACCCCAAAATAATGTATATTAAATGAGATACAGGTAAAACATTTTTGCATTTCCTACAGGCATCATACCATTTTCTTACAACGTGCATAATGCCACAAATTATATATTTACATTACCTGAATGTCAAAATACAACAAAGATGTATCCACTATTCGTACTGGGTGTAATGTGTATTATTTTTATATATGTATGGGGGAAAAAACTACTGTACAGTAAACAGATAGTTCCAGCCCTGCCGCACCCACCGCAAAATGTTTACATTTGTCTAAATTGACCCATAACCAGTTTAATAACATTCCAAACTCATTTTACGACATTACCCTTAAAAGCAAATGACTTACAGATTATTGGATTTTTTTAATTATGCATCGAAAAAGAGCACATGCAGCGAAGACACCGTTATTTCCACCAACAACCCAGCCTAAATTTAGCTTGTCCCTGACATAAAAAGACCATTGTCTCTCGGTGGAGATATATCACTTCAACAATACTTTATTGACAGCAATTACGGTTGTCCTATTACCAAGAGATGGCGCCATCATGTGGCATTTTAGCAGAATAGGATTGGTTAGCCATCATGGTTTTGTTTTTACTGAGAATTGGGTTTGGGTGGCGCATATTAGGGGGTGGCCTTGTGGGAAAGATAAAAATAAAAATAAAAAAATAAAACCTGGGTATTACAACAGATGCTAAGTGAAAGGGGATCTTAAAGTAAGAATCAAGGTCATGTAGCTCCCCACAGCCTCAACATGGAAACACATGCTGTAGCGCACTCACACGTCAGTGTCTACTAGGACGAAGATGCCATCTCATCAGTAAGACCATTGTAAATACTGTGCGGCGAACTCATTTAAAACATGCAATAAGACGCCACACTTTAATTCACTGTCTTCGTAGGTGCTGCTCTTTTGGCTAGCAACAGAGGTCAAAATGGGGTCAGCAGTTAACTATTACATCTGTGCGTGTGAACAATAATGTCAATGAAATTAGTTTAGTTATTACCTGTCTATTAGTTTCCTAATGGGAAAAGGGAGGTCTCTAATTAAGGCAGGTATTGGTTTGTCTTAAGTGCATGATACACTCACTGACTAATTGTGGCACAGCGCCTACTAGAGGGTTGGCCCTATTTAAGGAAAGAGTATACACAAATTGTCCATGTTATAATTTCACGCAAAAGCAATCAAAATTCAAGCACGTGTCCAACTATTAAACATTCCAACCTTTTAATGACGCGCCTATTCAAACATGTTAAACAATGTAGTTGGCGTTCAAACCTCATATGCTTGTGGGCTGGTGAGGCACCGTGCCAGTGGTCCGCAACAGGCTGGCAGAGTGGCGGTAAGAGGGGGGCCGCTGTGGGTCAGGAGGGGTTTTAGGTAGCTGTGCGAAAGCTGTAAAGGACCTTGAGCATTTTGAAAAAGGTGCAAAAATCCGTATAATGATACAAGTGCCTAAAAAAGTTTATATGCTTGAATGCATGCTCCTCGAAAGTCCATGAAAAAAACGTGGTGTGCCACAGGGATTAAATTTAGGCCCTGTACTGTGTAACTTTTATGTTCCCTCTTGGCAGTGTCATTAGAAGACATGGAGTGAACTTCCTGTTATGCTGATGCAACACAGCTGTATCTCCACAGCTTCTGATGACACTGGTCCAATGGATGCTCTTTTGAACTTGTATTTCAGCTGGATCTTCTGGACCCAGCCATACACGGTAAAAGCCATAGGTCATTGTGTCATTATTTCTAACCTGTCTGTACGTCATGTGTGAGTGTGTTGTGTGTGCGTGTATATGGACCAGTGGCGAGACAGGCTTGAATTTACCCATGTAAATAACTTTGTGTTGCAATTTATGTATGAAAAACACTTTATAGTTTGATTGACTGATTGATTGATTGTTTGATTGATTGATTGATTAATTGTGTGTATAAATTGTGCGTAATCTGGCTCTCTGTGTACTGTCTCCCACAAAAACTGTACATAGCACTGGAAATAGAATTTCCCCTTGAGGGATTAACTCAGTATTAAAAAATGAAAATTAAATTCAGTATTGCTCCACATCAAAGGATACTTGTGATCAAAGTTGTACCAGATCCTGAAGGGCCAGGCGCTCTCATGCTTGGTGTTCCTCCTCTGAGAGCCGTCTAACATTCCTGAACTCTGTCAGGCAGAACATTCCGTCATGTTTTCTTTTTTTCAATTTTACAAAGAAAAAACAACAGATTCCAACCTGGGTTACTTACTGAGTGATCTTGATCAGAGTCTACACCCACGCTGAGGGGGGGGGGGAGGACACAGGACGGTGACTTTGGAATATTATTATTTTTTTAAATCATAGATAACGAGATGAACTCAGGTGTGGCCCTTACGGAATGCTCATGAAGGACAGCATTGGCATGGTGCCGCCTCCGCAGATCCACACGGTGAAGAAGACGATCAGCAAGGTGGTCGAGAACATCATCTGACGGGCGTAAGTGGCAGTGTCTCGGATGGACAGGGCGAATGTCATCGCCCCACGCAGACCTATAAAAGACAGAAGTGTAGAAATAGACCAGGGGTCGGGAACCTACGACCTAAGGATAATATGAGTTGTCGCGCATCACAATAAGCTCAATATTGTAATTATCATGCTAAACTTAATTTATTTCAGTAGTTTATTTCAAAAAGTGAAAGTGAAAAGTAAAAGACTGCTTGATTTTTTTTGTCATTCTGATGATTATAGCTTAGTGCTAACAAAAACGCACAACTCGGCATCTTGAGGAATTAAATTACACAAGAAACAAACAAATATGATTTTTAGTACAAAAATTAGGTAGGAATTTGCCATCTGAAAAGTATTTTGCTGTATGTTCAATTAATCTTTAGGAGTTAAACTTTTTGAACCAACCTACTGAAATACACGTTTCTGCCATATTCAAATTTATGTAGACGCATGGAACGAGAGAGCATTTGATCCAAACCACCATGCCACTCGAAAAACACATAAAACCTCGGAAGAGCTGTTATAAAAAAGTCAAAAACATATAAGCCACAAATGCTGATAATGAATGACAAACATTCACGAGGGGATTGGAGAGGTTAAATTTTGATCCGGGTAAAGTGATTTTGCGACTGGGTTGACATATGCTTTATTAACATATGAAGTACATTAAAGTATAGGAATTTGTGTGCTATATGTAAATGACCATACAATATTTAAGCACTAGAGACCATTCAGAATTTGTGTGCAGTACACAGTTGAGATGCAGAGGACCCTGTTATACAATACCTTAAACAACACTTCCCTCTACTGGAGTAACGAGGCAAATCATCAGGCTTGTTCTACTAATGCACTGAAAAGTCATGACTAGTGAGGACAAAGAGCCCACTTCTACTTGCTTTCTGACATTTGCCTTTTTTTTTTTATTTTTTAAAGAAATAACTAAATGACAGCTATGAGGGTGAACCTAAGAGACTTCACATCAGCATCTAGTAAAACGTACCTGCAAACATCATGACGTGTTGAAAATTGGATCCGATCTTGTTCTTGCGGCCCAGGTTGAGCAGGAAGGACAATGGGTAAATGTTTGCCGCCCTGCCCAAGAACACCGCCACCTAAAGTAGTAATTGGGTCAAGGGCAAAGCGCCATGGTTGAACAGTGAGGGAGGTATGCAAAAGGAATTAATGATTGGGAACAAATAGTCACTGCTGTATTCGTCATGGCAGCATAACAAGAAAAAAAATGCATAGAATCGGATATCTTTTGATCAGACATGGATAAAAATCTATACTAAATCTAAACTACAGAAAAAGCATGCACTGTTACATAAAAATGAACTAAAAATAAAACTACTCCTCACTTGAAGTTTGCCAACAGTTTGTTGGCAACAGTTGCCAACAGTTTGTTGGCAAGCTATTCTGGTTGGTTCCACGATAGTCATTAGCCATCATGCGTTCAGCTACATGCTATTTACAATGTAAAAGCAACTGGTATTTAACCAACTGTATTGCTCAGTGCTCATATTACACTCTTAAAATCCAGATTAATTTAAATCCCTTTTTGGCCATTTGACTTTGGGGATTCATTTGTGTGATGGAAATGCACATCCCAAATAGAAAGTCAAGAAGACCTCTTCAGGATTGAGCTGAGTAAAGGATACAAAGGCCCCGATGATGAACAAGGGGTTGAAGACATGCGACTGAAAGGAGAAGAGCGTCAGGCCCATGTAGGAGAAGATGAAGTTCTCTGCCAGAAAGTTGAGCAGCTCAAACAACTGACATGACAGGCAGACAAACAAACACATGATGAGAAACGGCTCTGCCTTCATGGGAATGCCTTTGTTGTAATTTTTTGTTGAATGATATGCTCCAGTTGGCCTCCATAAAATAACACTGGAGACAAACGTGTACAGCACTAACCTGTTTGGTTCGATCCTGTGAGTCACGAGAGAGATTGTTGTAGGTGTAGTGAGCCTGAGTGATCCCGCAGAACAGTACGGCAACCACGCCTGGAATGAGACATTCAGAACATCACGTGACAGTTTACCTCAAGATGAAAATGGTTAAAAATATAATGATGCAAATGCAGCACCGGTAAAGCCACAGGCCTCAGCCAACAGGAAGGTGCTCCAGGACATGAGGAAAAACAGTGCCGTCTCCAGCAAGGGGAAGTCCCTGAGCTTGGTGAATTTGGTCACGTGATGCAACGTTAAGAGAAACCAGCAATAAAAGGTAACATGCAAGCTCTGTGATTATGTGGCTCTCAACAGCAAGTCACCTTCTAATATGACAAATCTGACACACAAGTCTCTGACAGGATTTTATATGGCCAACTGTGTAATATGAATTGAACCTTGGTTTGACAGCTTTTAACGCTGCATGATTTCTTTACACTGGCTCCGATTTGACAGAGATGTGAACTTTTTTTTTTTTTTAGAATTGCCTGTTAAAAAAAAATTCTTACCAATGTGATGATTCTTAACAAAATGTAATGAGCACCCGTTGAAGAATAGCTCACTCTAATTAAAAATAAAACTTGTTAAAATTATCAGGCAAGTATGATCATTACATGGTACAAACATATATATGTTACTTTCACACAATGAAACGATTTAATACAAATATGTCTTCTAGAAAATTCAATATTTAACAACAAAACCAAAATTTGAATGACATTTTAAAATTATTGCCACTAATTTTTAGCATTTGGGCAGGTGATGGAGTGGCACATCTGCCTCACAGTGTTCGAGGTTCGAATCTCAATTCCGGCCTGTGTAGCATTTGGATGTTCTCCCCACTACATCCTACATTCCAAAATGTGCTTGGTAATTTGAAGACTCAAAATTGGTCTTAGGTGCAAATGCTTGTTTGTCTTTATGTGCCCTGTGATTGGCTGGCGACCAAGTCCAGGGTGTACACTGCCTCTTGCCCAAAGATAGCTGCGATAAGATCTAGCTCACCTGAGACCCTCGTGAGGATAAGGGCTATCCTGTTGAACAGGGTTGGCAAACATTGGTACCCGCGAGCATGTTCTTAAAATAGCTCACCAGAAATTTGACATTGACAAATTCCTAAGAATTATGTCAAAGTGAAAATGTAAATGGTTGCAGAGAATTACAGAAATATAGTGTTGCATATTGTTATTGAGCTGTTTCCTACCTTGTTAAAAAAAAACAAAAAATGCGAGGACAAATCACAACTGCAGTCTCTGAAGCTCAGACGGAAGTAAAAGTTTTGCTCTCAATAACAAAGCAAAAATGAATTGAGTGAGCAACATAGCTATCTAGCTGCGGAGACACCAACAAGAAGCATTGGTGGAGGATATGAGTGCCGTCACCACGCCAGTGGCCACGCCGAGAGCAAACGATCCGCTGAAGACGCCCAGGAAGATGCCAAAGGACTTGAGCAAGGCCATGGCCTCAAAGCTGTGGCTGTTGTCACCTGCCGGCTGGTAGGCCACAATGGAGCTGAGGGCCAGATAGACGGCATAAAGGTGCACACCATTAGAAACAACACAGCGAGACAGGACCCACATGATGACACCGAGACAGATCGACATCAAATTAACCTGAATCCGTGAATGTTTTGATAACCTGTGATTTTAACAGTAGGGCAAGTAGAGAGTCTTTGATTTATGATGGAGTTCCTGTCCTATAGTGGCAACGTAACACAAATTTCTACGCAAGTCAGAATGGGGTTAGCCTACTGCTAACGTAGTAGTGAAGTCATACTGTAATTACAGTGAATATGCCTGAAAACACTTCCAAGCCAATTGTCATAATTAACTACACTAAATATTTGTATGAAAAAGACTTTTAGACAATAAATTTTAAACAATCCAATTCTTCTTGAGCCGCATTAGACGTACTCTTACACCGCATGCTGGATGTATCCTCGAAATGTCATTTGTCGGGAGGAGGAGGACCCCCTGTATTGTAAAATAAAAATTAAAAAATCACTTGGATTAACAGGAGTTTTGACCCAACAGTGATCTAAAAGGAAAAGCAGATCGTTTAAAATGTTTGATATTTCCTCAAATAGTGGCCTCCGCTCAAATGGACATATCCCACTTAATTGCTGATATGCCGTCCAGGGGTACAATAGCCATGTACGGCCCTGAAATGCTATTCTAATAACAAATCAAACCTCAAAGGAAGTATTATAAAAAGCCTAAAAACATTTACAACACAAAAGCATCATATTTCTTTATAAATTTAGTATGACCTTCAGAGGATTATGTGAAAATGTATATGCCCCATGAGAAAAAAATTGATTCTCCATCCCTGATTTAAACAAATAAGATCCTCACCTCAATTAGACACTTTTTTCTGCACTGCTGGGATTAGCTACAGTATAATCTAAACTGTACACCAAAATTTGGTTACCGTTTCCGCATGTGTCGCTGGGATGCCAATAAAAAAGGGGGCTTTGTTTTTTTTGTGTGTTTTTCCCCCCCATAAGCTAAACAATAAGAGCTGATTTTAAAAAAAGAATATGAAAAAAAATGTGTATAGACATAACTTCGACCACACTGTTTATGCATGTGCGTCTATATTATGTGACGTGTAGAACAATTAGCTCTGCGTACAACTGCACTGCATTATTGATAAGAACCATGAATAAAAGGACACAAATATAGACTTCTCCTGTTACAGTTGACACAATTCTCTGTCCAAATAAAGGTCTCCTCTCAAATAGACGCTGCATTCAAAAATAAACGCCTGGTACACTCTGGTATACAAACGCCCATGGGCACTTTTTGAGGAAATATGTTAAGACTCAGTTTGTGGATCCCCAAGACGCCACCACAACCAAACACACAGCCCAACCACCCACCGAGGAATGACTGTCTGGTTCTTCCCCAGCCATTCCTCTGTGCCCTCGGGCCGCACAGATCGAGCTCCCCGCCTAGCCTGCTTCTCCAAGCGGAGAAGAACACTGCATGCATACGTACGGGTAGGTGATGAACGACACAGATGGATGAATGGAAGGCCAGCAGTGGAATGACAGGGACTTGTGTTAGTACGATGAGTTGTAGTAGAGGATTTGCAGATGCGTAGCGCAAATGAGTGAGTTGATTTTTCAGAGGGGTGTCGCGAAAACTTACGACGAGAGGACGATGGCCACGGCGTCATTGAGCACGCTCTCTCCAAAAAGTAAAGCATACAGGTCCACGTCTACCTTCAGCTCATTAAAAATAGCCAGCACTGTCACTGCAACACAAAACGAAAGGGAAACAATGTTTTATGTACCCTGAATGCAAACGTTTGTGCTCAGGGGCCACATTTGATTTTTAAAAAGGTCATTTGTCGATGAGGTTTAAAAAAAGCTTATGTATGTAAAATATGAAAAATAGTTTCTTTTAATAATAAAATAAACTCATGTCTATACAGTTCCTTGGCACCATGATGCCACAAGATGGACGCAAAGCACTACCTTTGTCTACATGAAGCTCGTCAATTCAATTCAACATAAAACACTTTTTTTTTTTTGCTTTGGCCTGAGCAGAAAAGGTGCAAATATTTAAGTGGGAAAAAACATTTTTTAACAGTGAATTTCCGAATGCCGAACCGCGAATGTGCGAGGGTTAACTGTACACAATTCTTCTACTTACTACAATGACAATTAGGAATATTAAAATAATATATAATATTTTGACATTTGTACTGCTAATAAAGGTGTTATGATGGTGACGGTTTTAGCCTGGAATGAATTAATTCAGCTAATTTCCTATGGGACAAATGTGTTTTTAAATGAGAACAATTCAGAAGTCAACCAAAACCTTGATTGACCCTGAGGTTCAATAAGAAAAATCATTAACCTGAATGATGCCTGATTCACAGTCTCACATTTAACACCATTTTTTTAATAACATCAGTGTTGTACCTGGGTCTGTCGCTGATACAATGGCCCCGAAGAAGAGGCAGTCAGTGAAATAAAAATCTCCCCCAAGCTGGCCCACCACTTTCATGAAGGACACAAATCCATACATGATGAGCCTGGATGACATTAGAGCAAGCCATCAACACTGGGAGACTCAGTGTAGTTACAGTATATGAATATGAACAGACCACGTACCCGATGATAAAGCAGGATACAACAGTTCCCATGAAAGCATAGGCCAGAATGGAGCCAATGTTGCGGAAAAAATGTCTCTGAAACAAACGAGGACAAACATTTGTTAAAATGTGTCAACTATTGCACTAGAAGTCATTCTGAAGTCACATTAAGAGTACAAAAACAACACACTGTTTGTGGGCAACATACAGCTCCTGGGCCATATTTGGCCCGTAGCGCTTGCCCTAGCCTGACATCAATTACAAATAAAGGAACTGTTATCAAAAAAAAAAAAAAGCCCTAAAAACAAGTAACTCACAAATTTTCATAATACATCATTCTAAACATTTGTTTTTAATTGTTGCCGCCATTCCCCACCATAAATTTAGTATGTCTGGCCCTAGAGGAATTTTCCCCCATTTTCTATACTATTGATATGTCCCAACACTTCTGTCCACACAGGGTCTCTAGTACAGTTAACTTTTAATTATAAACTTTCCTTTAGATCACCTTACCCGTTTTAGACTGTAGCCAGCATGGAAGATGATTGGGGGCAGCAAAATGTTGAAAAAGACTTCTGGGTCAAATGTAACCTAAGGAAATGCAGCAGATAATAAATGGTGTTTAATTTTGTGCAGTCCTTCTGAAGTTACTGCTTGGAGTTTAACAACTTCTGATTTTTAAAAAAATTTTTTTTTACATAGTCTAAGCTAAGGTAATATTCGAGCCAACTTCAAATAATGAAGGACGCCACCCCCTGCTGCTTTCGGAGAGGCGTCCGTATTGTTAATGCCAAAACGTGATTGTCAATTAATCGACTTCGAGCTCTAACCATCATCGCTGGGTGTTAAAGTTGAAGCGTCGACTAATTGGTTCAACATGTAGTTCTTATACTGTATAATAATATATAGAAACATCATTAATACAAAAATAATAATACATAGATAGAAATAACTATAACATTGACAAATGTACTAATGAAATAATAGTCATCATAATGATAATAAAAAATTGAGAATATATTTATAGAAACAATAATTATATACAAATACATAGATAAAAATAAATAATAATGACATGGTCTGGTCTTGCCTTTCTAAGCATCTCGTCATCCTGCACTTGGTGGCCTTTGCTGCGGCTAACTTCGCCCTTCAGGGTGTACTCGTAGAATCGCCCGCTGACGTTGACCAGCAGGGTGGCGGGACTGGCGTTCACCGCACAGCCCTGCACCACCTCGCTCATGCTCGGGGGCACGTGGACACCGAATCGCAAGATTACACCCACCAGAAGGCCTTTCAGGGAGGAAAGAGAGCGTGATGGTCAAAGTTTATATAAGAACTCATCCATCAATTTTCTATAGCACTTGTCTTCATTCGCGTTTGACAGAACATTTCCCTCAATAAAAATACAACCCACCAAAGTGGCTCGTGGGAGTGGAGGTTTTACCCACCACTGCTGGCATTTGGTGGCTTGGCTTTTCATATGAATGTCAACTTTATCATCTGTGAAAAATGACTAATATTACTGCAACATAATGAGCAGTTGTGACTGTCTTGTTTGTGTATATATGAATCGTATGGATGTCTCTCTCATCTTTTTGTGGCCAAGTGCTTAAAGGCCAGGAACGAACAGAATGTATGCATGAAATCATGATGCACATACTGATTAAACGTTTGTTATTATTGTATGTTTTTATTAAGTACAATACTGACGAGTTCCATGTTTCGTATTGAAATACACGTTGTTGTTGTCATGTATGTGACTGCTGGAACGGATTAGTGGTGTTTACATACATCTCAACAGGGAAGATGATTTGTGATACGAGTGTCTTGAGCGAATTACGAACGAGGTCACGGAACGAATTTAAAAAACAAAAACAAAACAAAAACTCGTAAGTCAAGACGCCCCTCTACTTACAGCTGTCAAATGATCTTATTGCTTCTTAGGCGGCGCTAACGCCAGGCAGCCAGTTAGCTAGTTAGCACGGACGCTAAACGGTGTCAGTGACTGGTTAGCTCGAGGCTGGTGCTCTTACCATAGATCATGGCGAGCCCTGTTTCGTGCAGGAACCTAAAGCGCCTGTGCTTGAAGAGCCATATGGTGAGAATGGTGAGCGTTAGCAGCATGATGAATATGAGCAGGTTGGCACTGTCTTGGCGGTGGCTTTCCTCAGCCAGCCTCTCTGTTGCGACGTTGTCCATCGCGTTGCCCTCGCCTCTCCCGACGAGGACGAGGGACAGCAACGCCAAGGGTAGCCACCACGGTGTCGTCGGGGATTTGCCGTGAAGAAGGGGAATTATTTGTGTAGACGCCATTGTGGTGCTACCGTTTGTAGTAGCAGTAGTAGAATCGAGCCGAGCGCCCTGCCTGCTCCCGTTTATGGATCACAACAAACTACATTTATTTCCGGGTTGGCGTCAAAATAAAATTACTTCCAGCTATTCAAAATAAGAGTCTAAAAAGTAATAATGGAGCCTGGAAAGCCGTTTGACGGTGGTGGTCAGGTTGGTTACAAATTAATGTAGTTATTATTGCTGTCTGTATTCCAAATTTATTTTCACAAACGCAAAGAATTCATGCCAACATGATTTGTCAAACCTATCAAGAGTCCCGAGCCACCCAATCAGCAAAATCCCATAACAGTTACATTTCATTAGACAAATTGAAGGGGTCTGTACCTTCTTTAATGAATAAAAGAAATACAATAAATAAATAATATGGTAATATAATGAGGAACAAAATTAATTCATAATAATACTTTTTTTGTATTGTTTTATTATTTAAGGGGGAAATAACTTGTATAATTTGTTTTTTATATTATTTTAGATTTTAGTAAATAGATAAAATTGTATTTCATTTTGAATAAAATTGTATTTCACTTGTTAGTACCTTATTCAATGATTCATATTTCAGGCGGAACTAATCCCTTCTATTTGTACTAACTTTTTTTTGTGTCCAAACAGGTGCATGTTATATGGCACTATTGAAACAATGGCTTAAATGTAAATAAATATGACCTGTAAAACTAAAGCACATACAACCAATGACAAAAATGCCAAATAGTTAAATACAATGAAATAATTGAATTTCCATGCAGATGCACCTGGTTTGACATTCAAAAGTAGTAGTACAAATCAAATCTTGAAGGGATTAGGTCTTCATTAAATAAAAAATCTAATTAGAAATACAAAAAAAATAAACCATGCACCCATCTATCCATTTTCAACACTGCTTGTCCTCACTATACTCACTTGTCCATCCAATACGACTTTCGGCGATAGGTTACGCCCTGGACTGGTCACCAGCCAATTACAGGGATAAATAATTGATTTAACATCCATCCATCCATCCATCCATCCATTTTCTGAGCCGCTTCTCCTCACTAGGGTCGCGGGCGTGCTGGAGCCTATCCCAGCTATCATCGGGCAGGAGGTGGGGTACACCCTGAACTGGTTGCCAGCCAATCGCAGGGCACATACAAACAAACAATCATTCGCACTCACATTCACACCTACGGGCAATTTAGAGTTGTCAATTCACCTACCATGCATGTTTTTTGGGATGTGGGCGGAAACCGGAGTGCCCGGAGAAAACCCACGCAGGCACGGGGAGAACATGCAAACTCCACACAGGCGGGGCTGGGGTTTGAACCTCGGCCCTCAGAACTGTGAGGCAGACGCTCTAACCAGTCGTTCACCGTGCCGCCTAAATAAATACATGTTTTATTTATTTATTCATTCATTCATATTTTAGGGGGAACAAATACCTTCAATTTGTCTCAGCCAGTTTTAACTGCTTCCTGTTTTTTTTGTGTCAAAACAGGTGCATGTCATGACACTGAGGAAATGTGACAATTTACTTACAGTATATACTGTATATACACATACATGTATACACTTATATGTGTGTATATAAAGGATGGGTATATATTTTCAAAAACATTATAACTCCAGTTTGATTTAAAACTGTTCAGTGGCTAAAACTGAACATGTTCAATAAAGGTAATAGAATCTGTACACAATGAAAGGTATGGCAAGATCACTCTTTTCTTAATTGCGCTTTTATCTTCTTTTGCAAACAAGATCTTCATTTGTAACATGTCCTAAAATGTGTGTTTTACATACACAGGTAAAATTGAGTGCATGTTGTTAATACAGTATCGTCAAAGGAGTTTCCTCTGACAGGAAACAAAAGCCAAAAGTGCAGTCGCACACATGATGGAAAGTGTTACCAGACATGATGTGACTATTCTGTTATGACTTCCTCATAAGGGCTGAACCTCTGTAACCAAACTCAAATAGCAAAACATTTGATCTGTGGGATTGATCGTGGAAGATATTTGAATGCTAAATCAAATGTATCATCAGTGTTGTCAGGAGTAGTCATTAAAATTTGGCCTACAAGCCTAGTATTATTAAAACGAGCAGCATAAACATGTCCGGTACATCATAATTTTGTTATCTTTTACATCGTACTAATGTAGATACAGCAATAGCTCGACAGTTTCCGCTAAAAGGAAGTAAAAGCCACAAAAGTCGAGAGCAGAAAAAAAACAAAAGAACAAATGTGACACATTCCACTCAGAAGTAGAACCTGTACCATCGCTGAAAAGCATCCATATTCTTTTGGTCCGCGATGCTGAATAAATTGCTCTTACTTCTCTGTCTGGCAGGACCCGGCTTTGCCAAAGAACTTCCAGGTAAGAACATTTGATGTTTTATTCAGTTAAGGGTGAATTGAATTAGTCTGCCGCCTGTTTGTTTCATTGTAATTTCCTTAAAGATAAAAGTTGTTTCACAATTGATGGAGATTATAATGTGAAGTTTTTATATCAGAGTAATTTAACATTTCATCTACATTGCACATTTTCCTGAACCACAAATTGTTAAGAAGGAAGGACAGCAGACATGAAACTAAATGTAATCAGTCACTTGTAATAAATTGATAGATTTTACAGCAAAATCCAGTAAAATGATATGAGTGTTCTGTCATGGGTGTGTGTTCCGGTTTTTTTCCCCTGTTTCACACACACCTGCTCCTGAGAGCATCTTCACCACCTGTTCCTCGTTCACCCTAATGACCGCGTGCATTTAACCTCGTGTCTCATTCTTTCTCGTCGCAAGTTCGTTGTACCTTGTCGTCGCGTTCCAGCATTCCTTGTTTTCACGTCACAAACTCACAGTAAGACTTGACCCTGTTCCGATTATCGACCTCGCCTTCTTGACTCATGTTTTTGGATACTGTTGCCTTGTTTGGATTGCCTGCCTGTATACTGACCTATGCCTGTATATTAAACCTCTCTTTTTGATACTGTCCATTTGTTTTGGAGTCGTGCATTTTTTGGTCCTATCCTCTGTTCCGTTCATGACAGAACGAACTGGCCATAACATGGACCCAGCAGACTCAGACCCGGTGCGCAAAGTCCTTCAAGCGCAGGGTCAACGCCTCTCGAAGCAGGATGAGCAGCTTGTTGCCCTCCACCTTCATCTCGAGGGACTGTCAAGGCATCAGGACAATATGATGAGACAAGTGGCCTCACAGTTTGAACTTCTTATGAAAATGATGCAAGAGAAGGAACCAGTTGGCACAACACCCGATACTGCCACGGTACAAACATTTCCATGTGAAGCAGTCACCATGCAGCCACCTGCCACCTCCGCTGCTGTCTGCCCACAGCTCTCTCAACCGCAGAGGTTCTCTTGAGATTCTGGGAACATTAAGCCGTTCATCACGCAGTGCGAACTCCACTTTGAGCTGCAGGCAGCTGCATTCCCCACCGAGCGGGCAAAAGTCTCTTTCGTCATTTCCCACCTGACTGGTCGTGCGTGGGCTACTGCTGAATGGAGCCGCAATTCCGCCATGTGTCATTCGTGGGCTTTTTTCGTAAAGACTATGGAGCAAATTTTTTTAATTTTCCACAACAGATCGTGAGGCATCTCACTCCCTTGTCCCCTTACAACAAAGCAAGCGCAGGGTGTCAGATTACGGGTTCTTCCTAAAGTGACACTATGCTCTCCAGATCAAGAGATTCATACACCTGTATTTATTGACTCTGAACCTGACTTGTCTCAAGTGCCCACCTGTTACCATGACATTAAAGATTTTTTTTTTCCAAGGCCAAATCCCTTCCACCCCACAGACCTTATGACTGTGCTGTTGACTTGCTGCCTGGAACCACACCCCCACGAGGGAGGTTGTTCTCTACTTTCAGGGCCGGAACACAAGGCCATGAAGGAGTACGTGGAAGAATCACTGGCAGCCGGGATCATTCGCCCATCTTCATCCCCTGCGGGAGCAGGATTTTTCTTTGTGGACAAAAAGGACAAGACCCTGCGACCCTGTATCGATTACCGGTGTCTCAACGAGATAACTGTAAAAAACAGGTACCCTCTTCCTCTCATCTCCACCGCCTTTGAGTTCCTGGAGGGAGCCAAGATTTTCACCAAACTAGACTTAAGAAATGCGTATCATCTCGTCAGGATAAGGGAGGGGGGATGAATGGGAAAACAGCATTCAACACACCAACGGGGCATTATGAGTATTTGGTAATGCCTTTTGGACTTATTAACGCTCCAGCTGTTTTCCAAAACCTTGTCAATGACGTCCTGCGTGACATGTTCAATGTGTATGTTTTTGTTTATTTGGACGACATTTTAATATTCTCCCCAGATGAGGAGACTCACATTATTTATGTCCGCTCTGTATTGCAGCGGTTACTGCAGAATCAACTATATGTCAAGGCTGAGAAATGTGAGTTCCACAAGGCATCAGTTTCTTTTCTGGGTTCGTCCTGGCTCAAGGTGAAGTCAAAATGGACCCTTGCAAAGTCGATGCAGTTATTAATTGGCCTACTCCCACGTCACGCAAAGATGTACAAAGGTTCTTAGGGTTCGCTAACTTCTACAGAAAATTTATCATAAATTTCAGTTCTATAGCCTCTCCTTTGCATGATCTTACCTCGCCACACAGAACTTTTGTATGGAACCCGCTTTGTCAGGCAGCTTTTCAGAAACTTAAATCGAGCTTTACCTCCGCTCCCATCCTTACTTTGCCAGATCTCAAACAGCAGTTTGTGGTAGAAGTCGATGCCGGAATAGGAGCAGTGCTCTCCCAGGAATCTCTCAAGGATGGTAAATTACATCCTTGTGCTTTTCTCTCCAAAAAACTGACCAGCTGAGAGAAATTATGACATTGGTGACGTGAACTGCTGGCAGTCAAGGTGGCTTTGATGGAGTGGAGGCACTGGCTAGAGGGGGCACAGACTCTATTTTTAGTACGGACAGATCACAAGAACCTTGAGTATATTAAATCTGCTAAAAGACTAAATGCGATGCAAGCTAGATGGGCTCTGTTCTTCACTAGATTTAATTTCATGTTATCCTACCGACCTGGTTCTAAAAATGGTAAGCCAGATGCTTTGTCGTGTATTTTCTGCAAAGAGAATTCTTTGTCCGACCCTAAGACTATTTTGCCCAAGTCATGTTGCATTTCTGCTTTTGTTTGGGACGTTGAAACTGCAGTTAAAGAGGCTCTGAAAACTCTTAGCCCTGAAGATTGCCCTGAAAACAGGCTTTATGTGGTTCCGACCTTAAGGGGAAGAGTCATCCACTGGGCTCACACGAACCGTACTGTATGTCACCCAGGCATTGCCAAAACGCAATCAGTGGTCGAACAGCGCTTTTGGTGGCCTAATGTTAGGAGGGATGTTATCGATTACGTCAATGCTTGCCAGGTATGTGCTGCTAACAAGCCCTCTCGTCAACGTCCTTCTGGGGAGTTGCAACTCCTGCCAATACCACAACGTCCTTGGTCAGACATTTCCGTAGACTTTGTGACAGGATTACCGGCCTCGAAAGGAAATACCACAATTCTCAGTGGTTGACAGGTTCTCTAAAATGGCTCACTTCAGTGCACTCCCGAAACTCCCCTCAGCTAAAGATATTGCAGAGTTAATGATTAATCAGGTATTCAAGTTCCATGGTTTCCCCAAGAATGTGGTGTCTGATGGGGGTCCCCAATTCATTTCGCAATTTTGGAAGGAGTTACGCAGTCTCATAGGTGCTACCGTCAGTCTGTCATCTGGGTTTCACCCTGAAACCGAGAGGCTGAACCAGGACCTGGAGACTGGGCTCCGATGTCTCGCTTCACAGGAGCCGCGATCCTGGTCTCAGAAACTGGTTTGGGTCGAATTCTCCCACAATTCCCTCCCTTCTGCATCCACTGGTCTATCGCCTTTTCATGTTGTGCATGGTTACCAACCATCTGTTTCCTGCCATAACCCCAGAGTCCACAGTTCCAGCGGCATTGACCTTGGTGAGACGCTGCAGGAGGACCTGGGAGCGAGCCCGCCAGATGCTGCTGCACCAGGGACGGTCCTAGAAAGGCGCTGCTGACCGTCGGAGGACACCGGCCCCGAACTACAAAGTGGGTCAGCGAGTTTGGCTCTCGACCAAACATTTTCCAAGAAGCTCGCTCCCAGGTTCGTTGGGCCCTTCCCCATCACAAAGATCATCAACCCTATCACAGTGAAGCTGAGGCTCCCAAGGTCAATGCAGGTCCACCCTGCTTTTCACGTCAGCCTACTCAAGCCAGCCCGGGAGTCCCCTCTGGTCCCGCCTTCCAGGCCCCCTCCTCCCCCCCGGTTTGTGGATGGGGGCCCTGTCTTCTCTGTGAAGCAGATGTTGTCGTCTCGTCTGAGGGGGTTTCAATATCTGGTGGCCTGGGAGGGCTACGGGCCTGAGGAACATTCATGGGTGCTGTCTGCGTTTATCATGGATGACTCGCTCATTCGGGACTTCCACGTTGCGCATCCAGGGGCCCCGGGGCCGTCTGGGGCCGGCCGTTAAGGGGGGGGTAGTGTCATGGGTGTGTGTTCCGGTTTTTGTCTTCAACCTGTTTCACACACACCTGCTCCTGAGAGCATCTTCACCACCTGTTCCTCGTTCACCATAATTACCCCGTGCATTTAACCTCGTGTCTCATTCTTTCTCGTCGCCAGTTCGTTGTACCTTGTCGTCGCGTTCCAGCATTCCTTGTTTCCACGTCACAGACTCGCAGTAAGACTTGACCCTGTTCCGATTATCGACCTCGCCTTCTTGCCTCATGTTTTTGGATACTGTTGCCTTGTTTGGATTGCCTGCCTGTGTACCGAACTATGCCCGTATATTAAACCTCTTTTTTTGATACTGTCAATTTGTTTTGGAGTCGTGCATTTTTGGGTCCTATCCTCTGTTCTGTTCATGACAGATCTTCTATTTGGTGACAGTGGTTGTAGGTCAACTCTGACTCAACTACCTCTATTTAATAAATTGTTTTGGATAACGGTTGGCTTTAAAGTTTTAACTTTCAAATAAAAATTAAGTGAATACATTTGTTGCAGACTAAAACTGTCATCATAAAACCTTTTATCAGCGGCACAGGCAATATTTCAAGAAGCATGATAAAATTCTCAACTGTCATAAGTGGAGAGAAGTTAATTGCTGTAAAATTAGACTTAAAGTAAAACCAGAGGGTGGGAAGAGTAAAGTGTTTCCAAAGCAATATTGTTAACTAGTGGTAATTTACCAGTATTTGTGGAATGACTGTTCTGTTATCACGGGTACCCTTCTGTGTATCACAAAAAAAAAAAAAAACATGCTTTGAACTCAGTTTTGTTTTGACTTCTGTAGCAATTTGTCCTGAAAATGTTCATTGAACACCAAATCGTACCAGATTTGGGACATTCCACTTTGGAGGGTCAACTGTAATAACAAGGTTCTATTTGTCTTTGACAGATGTCGATTGTGTCGTGTTGCATCTGGAAACTGTTAAATGTACCTGGAACGGACATGGCAATCTAACAGTCAATTACACCTTCCACAGCTGGTTAGTTGAAATAAAATGATTTGAAATAAACAAAATTACTCTTTCATCTAATCAAGGGTGTGCTTGAAAAACATTGCAATGCATTGTTTTAATACAAAAATAAACTCTATAACCTAGATAAGACATTGCTTTTTGGATGACTGATTCAATGGGGATTTTTCTTACACAGGTTTCATAATGAAAAGGCCAGCGCGTGTGAGATGTACCTGACAAACAACAGTATAAGAAATGGCTGCATTCAGCCCTATGGTGACATACTCAACAGGTTCACAATGTTTTACACACAACTGTTGCATGACAACAGAACTTCTCTGAAAAAGCATGATCTTAAAAACAAAGGTAGGTGTATTGTAATTGTTCCACATTGTTGCGGCAAATCTTTAATTCCTTCTAAGAAGGGAGATTCATATATTGTATTTTACCTTGTGATAATATTGTTTGTTTTAAATTAGTACGCTTAGCTCAACAGCACTGACAACCTCAGCTTAAACGAAGTGCTGTACACAAACATCTAACATAAAACTGTATATAAAATATTTTTACAAATGTACTTTATCAACTGATAAGGCATTTAGTTCAGAAGTCAAGCCTTACTAACCTAACCCCTTGTAGTTTGTTTTTTCCCATATTCAGCACTTTCTAGTAAAATAAAACTTATTTCATATTAATCAAATAAATGTTCAGTACCTTCAATTCAGTTTGAAAATCAACACTAACAATTATTGGAATATAGTACAATCTTTTTCTTATCTTATTTGACAACTAGTTGGTAATGATAAAAGATTGTTGTTATGTATACGGCGGCACGGTGAACGACTGGTTACACATCTGCCTCACAGTTCTGAGGACCGGGGTTCAAATCCCGGGCCCGCCTGTGTGGAGTTTGCATGTTTTCCCGGTGCCTGCGTGGCTTTTCTCCGGGCACTCCGGTTTCCTCCCACATCCCAAGAACATGCATGGTAGGTTGATTGAAGACTCTAAATTGCCCTTAAGTGTAAATGTGTGCGTGAATGGTTGTTTGTTTATATATGCCCTGCGATTGGCTGGCAACCAGTTCAGGGGTGTGCCCCGCCTCTCGCCCGGAGGTGGCTGGGATGGGCTCCAGCACTCCCGCGACCCTTGTGAGGATAGAGCGGTACGGAAAATGGATGGATGTTATGTATACCTGTATTATGACGTTCCAGACCTTCTTGACCTAGACCTGTAACGATGTGTTACTGATTGGACCCAAAGCAGACACAGAGCATTGAAGCAGTAAAAATAAATAGTCTTTATTCTAATGAAGTACAAAGTCAGAAAAAATTGGTAACATAAAGCGCTACTATTGAGTTGATAAAATTGTCATATACAAAGTATAAATGAAAAGACTAAAAAAGTGCTACAGATGAGTAGAAAAAAAATAGTATATAAAAGTATACAAGAACATACTAATTAATGAAGCACTACTAACAAGTAGGGAGAAATAGCAGAGAAAAAAAAATACAAAAGTTGGAACAAGCAGTGACTAAACTAAGAAGAAGCAGAGCAAGGAGTAGTAGGAGGAAAATGCCTGAACTTACTGGGAGAAACAAAGAGCACAGAAAACCAACGAGGAGCAGAAATCTAATATGAGTGCAAGACAGAATGCAGCACAACAAAGACAAAGAAACGATCTGGCGCCTTCCTGATGTGGCCGTAGAGCTAATGACTGGGAGCTGATGACTGGATTACATGTGCATGCCTCCTTGCTGAACTCCCTTTTGCACCACCTCAGGGAAATAAACAGGGACGAGCCAACTGAAAATACAAATAAAACAACTCAGAGTGGATACAGGACCATTTTTAACTCTTAATTGAGGACCCCTGCTCGAGATCATACTAATAACCTATACATTTAGAACATTTGATTCGCCTGTATTGAGAGAGTATGAATAATTTTTGTTTTTACAAATTCTTGTATAATAATCCAAATATTGATGCTTTTATTTAATAGGCGTTATCACTATATGTTCACTTTCTTTTATAATTTCCAGCTATAGGACACCCATTCAACAAGTTAAATAATCACTTCACCCCAAATAACATTTTGGGTTTAAATGTATGTGTCACCTGCAGTTAAGTTAAATCCGCCGACCAAT
Source organism: Phyllopteryx taeniolatus (assembly GCF_024500385.1). Lineage (NCBI taxonomy): Eukaryota > Metazoa > Chordata > Actinopteri > Syngnathiformes > Syngnathidae > Phyllopteryx > Phyllopteryx taeniolatus. Next base: position 14,934,382 of record NC_084518.1, read on the forward strand.
CTGACTGTTCAGAAAGGACCAGACTGGAATCTGTGGTTCTACTGGAATCAGATTTCGGGAAATTGTGTTGAAAATGAGGTTCGCTACAGGACCAATTACAAGAAGTGGGACGTGAGTAACCAGATGTCTACAGTGTCATTCTTGGTATATTTTCTTTGAGATTTGCATTACCTTTCCATTTGAAATACATTGGACTTTCCGCAGACATACAAAGTCTATTCTGGGAAGAAAAATTACTGCATCAACTGGCCATCCAATTGTTCCCGGTATGAGCTTCAGGTGAGAAGCAGATTGGATGAAACGTGCGGGGCTTCTGACTGGAGTGACTGGAGTGATCCTGTGATCTGGCGATCAAACAACGGCACAGGTAAAAATGTTCCATAAACCATTTTGGGGAGAGTCAATTAATCCACTTTACAAACCTCTTTTTCTCTGTATCACAGAATGTGACCAAGTCAGTGGTTCCATGTTTGTGATAATTGTGTACGTTTTGGCTCCTGTCATACTCATTCTGATGGTCGTGCTGTTGCTGAGTTACGAGAGGTGAGTCAGATCGTGTCTGTGCACTCCCCGCCAACAACAAGGTTCTGTATAACAAAAGGAATGGAACACACTGAGGTACAGCGACATGCCAAAAATCATAGGTCGGTACATACCTTGGTTTTAAGGTCATAGTTTGGTTTATATTGGGTACGGTACAAAATGTAAAACCAGTAGCGGGCTATGCATTTGGTACTTGTGCCTTGATAGGGACTTCATGTAGCTCTTAATACCACCATGATCACATTGCAATAATGAAAATTATCAACACTTTACAAAATAGGAATATAACAGAACGCAACTGGAGCAGTTCAAAATCAATACATCATCACCAGAGATGCTGTTTATTAAATGTATCAATGTGTGCAGATTGCTGCTGCTTTGAAATATGATTGGTTAAAGCAACAGTCCCATCATTAATATCCAGTAGTTTAAGTTACATTGGCCACCACTATGAAGGCCCTGGGCAGATTACGGTACATGGAGAGGCTGAAATCTACAGTATCCATCCATCCATCCATCCATTTTCTGAGCCGCTTCTCCTCACTAGGGTCGCGGGCGTGCTGGAGCCTATCCCAGCTATCATCGGGCAGGAGGCGGGGTACACCCTGAACTGGTTGCCAGCCAATCGCAGGGCACATACAAACAAACAACCATTCGCACTCACATTCACACTTACGGGCAATTTAAAGTTGTCAATTAACCTACCGTGCATGTTTTTTGGGATGTGGGCGGAAACCGGAGTGCCCGGAGAAAACCCATTCAGGCACGGGGAGAACATGCAAACTCCACACAGGCGGGGCCAGGGATTGAACCCCGGTCCTCAGAACTGTGAGGCAGACGCTCTAACCAGTCGTTCACCGTGCTGCCTAAATAAATACATATTTTATTTATTTATTCATTTATTCATATTTTAGGGGGAACAAATACCTTCAATTTGTCTCAGCCAGTTTTAACCGAAATCTACAGTAATTGTACAAAAAGAAATCTTACATGCACATGAAGCGGTGTAACCAAGAGAAACGCTATAAAATGAAGATAATCGACTGTTGGGACTACATTGATACAATTTAATGGAACGAATATTTTAATTTAGGTTGTAAATGTTGGCCAGTACTTCTCAGGAGAGAACACCACCCATCACTATGCAAAATATAGAACTGCGTATCTTCTGTGTAAATACAGTAGGTACACAATATCTTAAATGAAACTGCAAAAAAATGCAAACTGCTAGCAGTACATTTTCCAATTAATAAAAGATTCTAAAATAAACAAAAAAAATGCATGTTTAATAACATTAGTTTGTCTTACTTTTAGAAAATGAACAATGCAGACAAGTGCAACAGTAACAGTTTGAACAGTTTAAATTAGGCTACAGTACAAAAACAGCAATTGCATTTTCTATTGCTACATTATACTGTATCTTGATATGAAGATATTCACGTTTGTGTGATGTTTCAAATGAATGAACAAATTTGACGTACTGCCTAAATAAAGCATATCGGCTGCCATGACGCCAGACGCCTAGTGGCACTATGTTTGTTTACAAGGAGTAAAATATGGTTAGAGCATGGGGCAGTTACACTTTCTGTCCCATACATCCTTACTACATAGTACTGAATATCGTTGATTGTTTTTTTATGTGATTACTTTCAAAATTGTCCCTGACTCCCTCACATAGGTTCAGAATCATCTTCATTCGTGTGGTACCAGAGCAATCCCTGATTCCTCAAGAGAAGATTGAGGTAAGGAGCATCTCGGTAGAAGGTTCCAAGTTAAAGTTCAGACCTATTTTTACCATCAATACCATGGAATGAATGTTTCATTAGATGGCTTATATATATGTTTCTTGCTATAGCCTTGGCTTGGAATCCCCAAAGGCCTTAAAGAAGGCTTCAAGGCAAGCTACCACGAGCATGCCTGTCCTGTTCGAGAGTATCGCCAGGTGTCCCAGTGACCACTCTGAAAGCCAGAGCTCCAGCAGTTCGACCTCCTCCCGCAACACAAACCATACAGGCCACTCCATCTCCATCCCAAGAGGCAAACTTGGAGGAGTGGGAAACTCCCTGTTCCTCTTAGACCTACACTCCTGCCTAATCTTGAGGAGCAGCACCTTTCTGTTCAGGAGCTGTGTTTTCATCACCATCTTTTTGGGTTAGGGTTTCACCACGCCCGATTGGAAGTGCCTCATCAGTTTGGTCAGTAAAACGTGTATCAAACAAAATATTAGGTTCAGATCAGGATAAAACAGAAGTGAAATCGCTAACCATATACAGACACCGCTTGCTTGTGTCTGTCAGTAAATGCACTTATCTCCTGTTATTTTGCTATTGACAGACTGGAAGTAACTATACCTTGCAACTGGATAACCTATATGTATCAGTTTAGATTTTCAACCGTCTTAATAAAATATACATTAAATTTCACAAAATGTGCTATTGTTTTTCTGATGGTATATGAGCAAAATATCAATATCAGTATATTCAGAGGGGTCCCCGTTCTTACAATGTTCCTTTGACGTTCATATGGCGGCGCCGTAACACAAATTTGTAGATTAGTCAGAATGCGGCGTAGTCTATCATTAACCTACGCTAACACAGTGATAAAGGCAAAATTACAGTACATATTTGTATGAGAAACACTTCAAGGCCATAAATATAAAACAATCAGAAGAAAAACGGTAAGTCTGGCGATCACTGAGCGTGCCTTCTTGTGCCGCTTGAGGACGTATTCTTACACCGCTGTGCAAACTAGCTCATTGAAGACCTCTCGTAACCTCAGAATTTCCTTGGTTGACCACCATCATAAACCGAGGACCACCTGTATTGCAAAATTATTATCTTAGTATTGACAACAACACCATTTATTGATACTGTCAATACATCAAATGGCCAACGTGCAGTTCTACATGGTCCAAAGTTTTACTTTAAAATGGGAATCTTGCTACTCTCCTTCATGTGCTGTCAACATATGTAAACAGATCATCCATTCATTCTCTATATCGCTTATTCCCACAGGGTCGCGTGTGAGCTGGAACCTATTCCAGCTGACTTTGGATGAGAGGCCGGGGACACCCTGGACTGGTTGTCAGACAAACGCAGATGAAACCATACCCAATATAACAATTACAACCCCAATTCCAATGAAGTTGGGACGTTATGTTAAACATAAATAAAAACAGAATACAATGATTTGCAAATCATGTTCAACCTATATTTAATTGAATACACTACAAAGACACGATATTTAATGTTCAAACTGATAAACTTGTTTGTTTTTAGCAAATAATCATTAACTTGGAATTTTTATTTTTTATTTATGTTTAACACAACGTCACAACTTCATTGTAATTTGGGTTGTATTACGTTGAGTTATTGGGGTAATATTGCTGGCAAAATAATAATAATAATAATAATAATACGCTGTGATTCCTTAATTACGGGGCATAAGTCATTGATATGTTTTTTGTTGTTGTTTTTACAACTGGTCATTAACAACAACCTTATGAGCTTGCATTTAACTTGTACTAAGGAGTATTAAAGCCTCGCTGAAAAGAAGAAAAACTACTACTACACTGTATATTTTGTTATCTATTTTCATTCCTTTTTTGTATAAATATTACGACTCTAATCTTGAAAATCTACATTTTATCTCAAATATTCAAATTCATTCTCGTAATATAAAGACTTTTTTTCCTGGAAAATATACCGATACGCCGTTACTCTAGTAATTGTTAATCTGGGGGGATTTTTTTTTATTTTTACCTTTTATAGCTGTGACCATTCGGGTCCAGGAAGTCCAGGTCCAATCCAATTCTCTTCATTGAGGGAGTCCAGGGTGTCCCGCGCAGCACGGAACTAATCCAACACATTTTCCTGATTCAAGAAGGGTGGGGCGCAGGGCGGCTGGCCCGGGCTCGAGGAGACTCTCAAGTCCGCTAGTTCCTTAGCTGAACCCGTCAGCTACCGCAGTTAATTAATGTCTCCGCGTGATATTTGCACATTTTCGGCGCATCCACTTTTGATTATTTTCAGTCTGACGCTTTTTCGAGCGTGAGAAAAACACTTGCAGCCCGACAAAATGACAGATCCTTCGGTTGCTGACACTCGCCGGCTGAATTCCAAGCCTCAGGACCTGACGGACGCATACGGTCCTCCCAGCAATTTTCTGGAGATAGACGTTTACGATCCACAGATTGTTGGAGTCGGGCGGCACCGATACACAACTTATGCAGTTCGGATGCGGGTAGGTGTTCGATAAAACGGCTGAAAACCACTTTAGCCTATGTGCTAACGTCACCGACTGGGGTTATCCGTGCTGTGACGTTGTAATGGGACGAGAGCAAAATTCAAGGGCCGGAGATTGTTCGCGGCCTAGTTTGTAGTTGAGGCGAAGGAATGTGCTGTTGTCGTATGAAAAGTGTATTAAAGTTAAATTTAAAGTACACTTTCTGAAACGACTATATTGACCTAAGCCATGACAAGAAGATCCTTAAGCAGCATTTGAATTATAGAAACTAATTCCAACGGTAGGAAAATGCGTCTAATAGCAAACACTGCTACTCTATGCTAACAGTTTCAGCTAACACTGTGAAACACCGACAAATTAACATGGATTTATAACAGTCAACTTTTATTAGTACGTTGCATAACTAATTGTAATGTGGAAATATCCAAGTACATAAACTATCCCATTTACGCTGCATTACTCAAGCAAAGCATGCTAATAAAGTTTAGCTTGTTTGGCTGTCATAGCAATTGACGGCGATGACTTCAGCTAACGATAGCAACGACACTTGATTTATATATGGACACTGTTATTTAGTCAATTATTTTATTTACACTGTTACTTGGTCAAGTATTTCATGGTGTTCCTGCTTAGTTATATGGCCTTCTCCAAGTAGAGTTTCAACATCAACCGAATTAATGCTGTTCAACGAATAGGAAGCAATTTTTGCTGCCCTTGCGTTGTAGAATATTTACTAGGTCACGTCTCCTTGCAAGTCACTGACTGTTCTGTTCTGTCCTTCATCGTATGTAGACAAACCTTCCCATTTTCAAACTAAAGGACTCCTGCGTGACAAGACGATATAGTGACTTTGAGTGGTTAAAAAATGAGTTGGAGAGAGACAGCAAGGTGAGTTGAGGGTAATGAATCTCACCTCATATGCATTTGCGGTTTACTTTTTTTTTTTTAAATACATTTTTCCTAATTTTCCGTCAGATTGTAGTACCTCCTCTCCCGGGTAAAGCCCTGAAGAGACAGTTGCCGTTCCGCACCGACGAAGGGCTTTTCGAGGAGTCGTTCATTGAGGAGCGGCGGTCGGGTTTGGAGCAGTTCATCAACAGGTCAATAAATTAGTCTATTCCTGCACTCAATGTAGTTCTCTAACAAATGTTAACAGTGGTACCTTGAAATTAAAAGGGCCCAAAAGTTGTAGAACTCTAGCTGAAAAAGTCACACAAAGACTAGTAGTTCCATCCTCTGTCATGCATGACATCACGTTAAGCGGGCTACACACGTACCGCTTTTTAAAATGTGAGTGACTCCACGTGAGGAGGAAATAAATAGACATGTCTGTGCCTATTGCTCTTATACTGTCTGGTGTTCTCCAGCTACACAACTTTTATTACACTCGTATTTGTTGTTTAAAGAGTGTATTATTGTTACAGTAGTTAACTTATTTTGGCACTTCACTGCAGAGTTCAAATGTTACTTAAAAACATTGCCAGCGCAGTTACAGCTTTTTACGATGGCAACAGTTTGAGCCAAGAACAGACAAATTCTGTTTACTTTTGCTTTATCATATTATTCATTCATTGTTATATCAATGGTTGTCTTATTTTTATAATTGTGTGACCATATATTTAATTAAACCCTCATTTCTTAGTAATGTTAAGAGGGTGTTCAAAGTGTGTTGTAAAATATTAATATTACAGGATAACGGTTAGCAGGTTAACAGCCAGGCGCTAACCTGAACTCACAACAACCAAATCTCCATTCTCATTTGCTGACTCTCACATCACTCACCAGGCCAGGCCCCACCCACTTTGTGAAGCCACACACACTCAGTTACAGATAGTAAAGTGTAGAATGTAAGGGTAGCGACCTTGAGTGGACAGTAATGATACCTGCACCTCACTCGCACATTTCCATACATCATCCATTTTCTGCACATTTCGTTGTTTAATAATGCAAAATCAAATTTAAACAATTACTCGATTAATTGATGTCCAACCTTTTAAGATTCCATTGTATCCAGAAGCATATCACATAGGTCCATAGATATTATACTGTAATATGGTCATGCTATATTAAATGTTTGTGCAAAGCCAATAACACAGTTGTTGTTAAATTTAAGCTAAATTTTTGCATGCTGTGCGTATGTTTCTCTAGAATTGCAGGTCACCCTTTGGCCCAGAATGAGCGCTGTCTGCATATGTTCCTGCAGGAGGCAGAGATTGACCGGAACTACATTCCCGGAAAAGTACGACACTAGGCTTACCAAGGGGTTGGGCGGCGGGAGGTGGGGCTTTAATTAATTTCCTCTGGGATGTACAATGGACTTCTTCTCTCACATTATAAAGTCAAAAAGCACTTGATTTTGGAGCATGTTCTTCCACTGTGCATCTGTGTGACTCTTGCGTGCGCTTTTGTTTTATAACAACCAGCCGACAGTAGTTTGTCATTGTACAGTAAGCTTATGGCTTTTATTACCAAATACCACATGCTACATGCACTCTTTTCCCTTGTCATATAATCATGATTGTACTATACTGTGAATAAACTAGATTAATGATGAAGTGTGTCATGCTATTTCTGATCCTGTTTTGTTCTCTTTTTGTTTTGTTTTAGGTGTGAGTGAAGTAAGTTTGATATATTTATAATTCTCAAGTTATTCAGCTGCATGAGCTTTTTAAAGGCTAAAAGCGATAGTTCACAAATGGGAAACACAAATTATAGCTTGTAAACATGCTGCACATAGTCTCTGGTTTTTGCAATTGATAACCAGTTAGAAAAAAGGAAAACACTGCAAATGGAAGATCAATCTGCAAGCATTACAGAGGACTTGCAATACTATTGTTTGAACTTATGTGAACTATTGTTAAGTGTTGGCGGTGTATTGTACGTCATTAACAGAAATCTCTCCTAACCAATTTTGACAAACTTAACTGCACTAATAATTGCCAGCTGCATGCCAAACCTGCACGCTTATATTTTACAGTAGATGTTTCATCATGCTAATGATAACACATGCTTTTGATGATGGAGAAATATTGAAACATGCTGCATTTGCATTTAACAATGAGCAAAGTCATCAGTCTCCTTGTTTAAACTATAGCAATAAAATGATTTTCTACGGCGTATGTCATTCATGAGGTGTCTTTACACCACTGGAGCGTTCATTAGTATCACATTTATTGGCAACACTAGAACTACTGCATGATGTGGCTTTGATTCCTTAATTTTCCCTAATAGCAAGTCTACAGTGGAACTTTCACTACTCCAAAAGTGGGTACAATTCAGAGTTAAAGTATCCAAGCACTGTGAGCATCTGAAGGATGAACTCCACGAGTGTTTTGCTTCTTTGACTTTTTTGTGGGGCGACTACACAAGGCTACCAATGATAGCAAAGAAGGAATGTGTAATGTTTCAGTACAATATTATCCTTACATTTAATTGATAAAACTTTCCAAGCAACTGCAATTCTAATTAGCATCTAGTTGGAAGCAAAGTGGCAAGTGGAAAAGACCAGAAAAGTAAACACTTCCCTCTGTTTTCATAGGATAAATAGTTTTACTGTTTTAACGTTGTTATACTGTAAGTTGTCTTCATGCTTGTATGAGTTTTTTTTTTTTTTTTAAATATAAATATAGCAAGGAAGTAATTCACTGCACATTATTTCTTATGTCAACATTTTGGGGGCCGTTAAAACCACTTGGAAGTCAACCCACAAACTGCTTTTGACTTTGGAGGTTCCACTGTCTAACTTAGCATGTTTTCACACTTCTATTACAGCGATTTTAATAATTAATGGAATCCACTGGCTACTTAGACGTCAATTACTGTCAGCACATTCAGAGAGGTCAACATTTCATCTCGAGTCATCGCTTACATTTCACCATCTTTTGGGAGTTAATGATAGACTTGTGCAATCCTTTCCAATCAGTCTGCAACTTAAGTTCAAATGTTCAGCTACCGTCTTTTATTTATTTTTTGTACCTCGGAGACTTAAAAATTACGCTAAATGGTTGCCAACTAAAGATGATGGTGATTAGTTGTTTGACACTGTCATGTGGTTGCCAAATGTGATTACAATCAATTAACATTTTGTTCAACTTTTAATATTGGCAATCAAAAGAATGTTTAAATTTAAATAGAGCTCTAACAGTATGTTTTAATAACAGGATGTTTGTCAATGCATTGTGTTTAAAAAGTCAAAACTAAAGGCTTAATTTACACTGCAAGGTTCAAGTGACCCAATTCGGAACTCATGTCAGAGTAAGTAGGGAAAAAAAATGAAATCGGATATCAGATCGGAGTCAGGCCTCTTCCAAATGTGGATGAAACTCCAATATGTTTCATATGGTGCCAATGTGAATGCCACCTAAATGCATAGATGACTTAATTAAATAGAATTAACAATAATTAAAACATTTTGTCACACTGCATCAATTGAATGGCCACTGTGCTGCTCCTTTTGGTGTGCCCGCCTTGGCTACCTAGGGGCAGTATAATACAGACAGATGGATGTACTGTTTATTGAGATTTCTCTGCAACTAACCATTATTTTACTAATCAATTAATCCAATGATTATTTTTGGGATTAATCAATTGGAATTAAAAATCCAATTTCATCCCTTTGTTAAAACAGACTATTATTTCAAATTGACAGTGCAGATAATGCGCAAACAGAAATTGATTATGATACAGTTACTTGTTTGGTCCGTAACGTCAGAAAATAGGCAAAAATGTTGATCATCGTTTTCCAAAGTAAAATCAGATGTTTGCAAATGTCTTATTTTGGTTAAACACAAAGGTTTGCTTTCATGGAGGACTACAGAAATCTGAAATTTTTAACTTTGAGAGGCTGAAATCCAAGGATTTGGACAATTTCAAGTTAAACTAGGTCCGGAAACGATTAATCGATTGTCAGAATAGTTGTCGATTAATTGTTGCACCTCTAGTCTCAACTCTTTTCTCAGCTCATCAGTGTAGCACTAATATTAATCATTCTATGCTGAAGATACAGAATATATGACTGAGTACTGTTATATCTTATGTCTCCATGTGTTGGTGCACTGTTTGTCTTTAATGCATTGCTTAACGGGTTAAAACACCGCAACATAGAGGCTGTTAAGCGTTAGCATTAAGCTACTGGACTGAAAGGGGAAGCTATGCGGTTGTTTTAAATACGCACAATGTAATTCTCTGTTTAATGTTTAGTTTGACATTAAACTTCATGCGGGAGTGTCAATAAACAGTTTGAAGTCCCTTTTCTGTAGAAGTGTTCACTAATTGTTTCTGCCAAACATCTGTCTGTTGTGAAGTGAGTTGAGTTCATTGCAACCATGCAACGACAACTCGTATCTATAAAAAAAATTGGTAAGGCGAGTCGCTCAAGGCATTACTGTTTCGGCTTTAAATCAGAACTGGGCACTTGGACCTGCAGTGTCAATCCAGCCTAAAGCACTTCTTTTGTATGACTTATGTTGTGTCTTCTCTCTCCACTGCCAAAACAGACGCCTGCACCTGCCCCATTCATTTCTACACCTTGTCAGTTTCAAGCCGGTGGAGGAAACAACACAATTATTGCTCCCATGTATAAATCATTTGTTGTCTTTTTGTTATTCCTCTTACATGTATGTGCATTATTGGCGGTGAATGAGAATGTCTGTCCCCCCCGCCCCATCTGTTGATTATTTTTCACCTCAAAGTCCGTCAGACAAACATTGGACAAGTTTGCTTACTGTTGGCTTTTGGTTGCTAGAATGTGATGACAACGATAACCTCTCAAAGTGAAGCAACATGTAGCATCGTAAAGAAAACGCTGACTTCTGTTCTCTTCAGTCTGCATTTGCTTTTAGACAGGATCGTTCATAGTTATGTCATCATTACACCTCCAACTAAGTTGTCACATCAGCAGCTAATGCAAATGTTATGTTATGAACATGAAATATGAACACATTTTCATAGTTGGAAATAGTCCGGATCTCAAGTAAGGAATCTCTGCTTATTTTCCTCCTTTTTTAAAGTTCCATAAAGATGATTGTGAAGTGTATCAATACTGTACATGTTATCATTCCAGTTCCACTCTCAGTACTGAGGAATCTCGCTGATATTTTTCTGTTCAACTATTAAATTTCCTGCTGCCCGCTGTGTCACGTCTATGAATCCATTCAGTCTGGAGGGGGAAAATAAGTCAGTGAATCCCGCAAAGCTCCACTTTGAGTTGGAAATGTGTCGTAGGAGCCGCGTGATGAGAGGCCCCACGGTGGCGGATGACCTAGTTCGTTCAATGGGAACCACTGAAATGGAACATCTACCCAGAAAGTGTTATTTTACTTAAGTTAATTACATGTGTCGTCATAGTTTGTGTGACACTTCAATGTAAAAAAGAAAACTCAGCGTTCGTATTGGTAACAGCAATAAATTTAAGAATGTCACCTAAACCTCTCCCAATATTAAATACAGCAGTACCTCGACCCATGAATTTAATTCATTCCGTGACCACGGTCGAAAAGCAAATCCCTTGTATCTCAAACCTTCCGCATTGAAATGAGTAGAAATGCCATTAATCTGTTTCAGCCCCCCAAAAACACCAACACAAAACATGTTTTTTCATAGGTAAAATATAATGCTACAGTATTGGAATATATAAAAACATACAGTAACTTAAATAGAATGTAAATAATTAAACAGTTTTTGCATCATGATTTCATTCTTTAATTCAATGGACATTGTGCTGCTCCTTCTGGTGTGCATTGTGCTGTATAAAACATAGGCTTACGCAAAGAAGTGGGTCACATCGAACACCAGTAAACCAGTTTTTCACAGAGAATAAAAATATATGCCTGTGAGTATTGTGTTATTTTTAAATTTGTGTTTATCTATTAAGTTAAAGTTTATGACTACTGCAACATTCATGCTAGCTTTGTTAGCCCGTCCAATTTGTTTTGCATTGTGTGTTAGCATAAAAAATTATGAAATCAAATGGTGAAAATTTCATCAAAAAAAGGGGCTTCAGACTGTTCAGAATCAGAATCATCTTTATTTGCCAAGTATGTCCAAAACACACAAGGAATTTGTCTCCGGTAGTTGGAGCCGCTCTAGTACAACAGACAGTCAATTTACAGAACACTTTGGAGACATAAAGACATTGACAAAAAACAATTGTGCAAAAAGATGCAGAGTCCTCTAGCACTTAGACCAGTTTGAATGACTAATATTGCAATAGACCGGTGCAATGACCATTGTGCAAGGGGCGCTGAGACTTCAAGGAGTGTATGTGGTTTAAAGTGACGAGTAGTGCGATAATCTGGGACAATGTTGGTTGTGCAAATGTTACAAATACTCCTCAATCAGTGTGCAAATGGAGCAGATGCTACTCTGGCATGAGTGGCCAGTATATGCAAATAGTGCAGCATGGCGAGACAACTACAGTGAGTGCACGAGTAATACATAATTGGCCCCACAGAAATGTGACAACGAACTCAAGTCAAAAAATTGCCAGCTTGTTGTAATGGAATTATAGGTTAGCTGTTTAAGAAGTTGATTGCAAGAGGGAAGAAGCTGTTGGAATGTCTACTAGTTCTAGTTTGCATTGATCGGTAGCGCCTACCTGAGGGAAGGAGCTGGAAGAGCTGGTGACCTGGGTGCGGAGGGTCCGAGAGGATTTTGCACACCCTTGTCTTAGTTCTGGCAGCGTGCAAGTCCTCAATGGTGGGTAGGGGGGTACCGACAATCCTTTCAGCAGTTTTGATTGTCCGTTGCAGTCGGAGTTTGTCCTTTTTTGTAGCAGCACCGAACCAGACTGTGATGGAAGAACACAGGACTGATTCGATGACCGCTGTGTAGAACTGTTTCAGCAGCTCCGGTGGCAGGCCGTGCTTTCTCAGAAGCCGCAGGTAGTACATCCTCTGCTGGGCCTTTTTGAGGACGGAGTTGATGTTAGTCGCCCACTTCAGGTCCTGAGAGATTGTAATTCCCAGGAACTTGAAGGTCTCGACGGTTGACACAAGGCGGCTGGACAACGTGAGGGGCAGCTGTGGCGAAGGATGCCTCCTGAAGTCCACGATCATCTCTACAGTCTTGAGCGTGTTCAGCTCCAGGTTGTGTCGGCCGCACCACAGCTCCAGCCGCTCCGCTTCCTGTCGATATGCAGACTCGTCACCGTCCTTGATGAGGCCGATGACAGTGGTGTCATCTGTAAACTTCAGGAGTTTGACAGTCGGGTTCGCTGAGGTGCAGTCGTTCGTGTAGAGAGAGAAGAGCAGCGGAGAGAGGACACAACCTTGGGGCGCCCCAGTGCTGATGCTGCGTGTGGATGAGATGGTCTCCCCCAGCCTCACCTGCTGTGTCCTGCCCGTCAGAAAGCTGTAAATCCACTGGCAGATGGCAGGTGAGACGCTGAGCTGGCGAAGCTTGGATGAAAGGAGTTCAGGGATGATAGTGTTGAACGCTGAGCTGAAGTCCACGAACAGGATCCTCGCGTAGGTCCCTGCACTGTCGAGGTGTTCTAGGATGAAGTGCAGTCCCATGTTGACTGCATCATCCGCAGACCTGTTCGCTTGGTAGGCAAACTGCAGGGGGTCCAGCAGGGGACCTGTGACACTCTTGAGGTGGTCCAGCATGAGACGTTCAAAGGACTTCATGACCACAGATGTCAAAGCGACAGGCCTGTAGTCATTCAGACCCGAGATTGCAGGTTTCTTGGGGACTGGAATGATGGTGGAGCGTTTGAAACAGGATGGAACTTCGCACAATGCCACTTACAGTTGAGGTTTACTGTCAAACTAAACATAAAGAGATTTACACATTGTATATTTAAAACAACCAAACAATGTTGCCTTAAAGGTGCCATATTTTACCAAACCAACTTTTTCAGGTATTTGGGATGTAATATTGGCTCCATGGTGCCTCAGTAAAGATGTGAAATATGAATTAAAATCGTCCAATTATTCCTGAGTTCCAGATGTTTTCATGCTGCGATGCCTGAAATCAGGTCATTCGGATTTCTCGGGGTTATCAACATCACTAGCGAAGATCTCCATCTACCTCTCTGCTCCTGAGCCAGTGCTGTCAACATAACAAACGTGTGCTCTCACAAGTGGGTCTTCCACACGAAGGCAACCAATCACAGTAAAGGAGGCGGTCCATCCATCCATTATCCACCACTTATCCGAGGTCGGGTTGCGGGGGCAGTAGCTTTTGTAGGGACGCCCAGACTTCCCTCTCCCCAGCCACTTCATCCAGCTCTTCTGGGGGGATCCCGAGGCGTTCCCAGGCCAGTCGAAGGACGTAGTCTCTCCAGCGTGTCCTGGGTCATCCTCTGGGTCTCCTCCCGGTGGGACGTGCCCGGAACATGAGCAAAGTTTTGTCGGAGGTGGGAGTTGAAACTCCTTCTGACAGGGGATTCTGCCAGACGTTCCCAGCAGACCCTCACAATACGTTTGGGCCTGCCACGTCGGACCAGCATCTTCCCCCACCATCGGCGCCAACTTACCGCCAGGTGGTGATCAGTTGACAGCTGCGCCTCTCTCTTCACCCGAGTGTCCAAGACATGCGGCCACAAGTCCGATGACACGACCACAAAGTCGATCATCAAACTGCGATCTAGGGTGTTCTGGTGCCAAGTGCACGTGTGGACACCCTTGTGCTTGAACATGGTGTTCGTTATGGACAATCCGTGATGAGCACAGAAGTCCAATAACAGAACACCGTTCGGGTTCTGATCGGGGGGGCCGTTCCTCCCAATCACGCCCTTCCAGGTCTCACTGTCATTGCCCACGTGAGCATTGAAGTCCCCCAACAGAATGATGGAGTCCCCAGCGGGAGCGCTCTCCAGAACCCCCTCCAAGGCCTCCAAAAAGGATGGGTACTCTGAACTGCTGCTTGGTGCATAGGCACAAACAACAGTCAGGATCCGTCCCCCCACCTGAAGGCGGAGGGAGGCTACCCTCTCGTCCACCGGGTTGAACCCCAACGTACAGGCGCCGAGCTGGGGGACAATAAGTGTACCCACACCTGCTCGGCGCCTCTCACCGGGGGCAGAGTGGAAGAGAGTCCAACCCCTCTTGAGAGGATTGGTACCAGAGCCCAAGCTGTGTGTGGAGGCGAGTCTGACTATATCTAGTCGGATCTTCTCGACCTCAAACACCAGCTCAGGCTCCTTCCCTGCCAGGGAGGTGACATTCCACCCTAGAACCAGCTTCTGTAGCCGGGGATCGGATCGCCAAGGTCCCTGCCTGTGGCCACCGCCCAGCTCGCACTGCACCCCTATGGCCCCTCCCACAGGTGGTGAGCCCATGGGAAGGGGGACCCACGTTACCCTTTTGGGCTGTGCTGTACAATGGAAAATTTAATTTACGTGCTAATGGTTAGCAACTATAGTCGCGGTCTTAGAACGGTTATTTGAAAATAAACAGTGGACATGTAGACAGATAATATATCAATACTCACAGGCATATATTCTTTATCCTCTATGACAAATTACTAATTACAGAATCTTACCAATCACTTACAGTAGTAGTAGAAGAAGTACTTTTCTGCATTTGTGTCTGCATGACTGCCTTAGACTGCCCCCCAGTGGCCAAGACAGGCAACCAGAAGCAGCAGCACAATGAAATGAATTGCAGCATTAAATCATTATGCACAAAATTTTTAATTCTTTACATTCTATTTAAGTATCTTATGACGCTATGTTTTTATAAAGCACAATATTATAGTGTGCTATTTTTCCTTATTCAATTTTCATTCATTTCAGTGGAGGAAGATGATTTGAGATACATGTGTTTTGAGTTACGATGTGTGTGACATCATTTTAGACAGGTTAATCCTAATAAACGCTCAAAACAATGCATCTCACTTTCATGTTTGGCCAATCAAAAGAATAAAGTGTATGTGGCAAGCAGGAAGTGTCACAGTAAGTACAAGCTCGGGCTTTACTTGATGTGCAACAGTGGGCCTTTTTGTTTCATTACACACGAATCCTAAAGCCCTTTTTCCTGTTGTTGCTCTCTCGCAGTAGGGGATTATGCGGCAAAGGGGGCATTCTGGCTGGCCGCAGGTGGATTAAAGTCCTCCCAGAAATAGTGATCTTGTGATGTAGACTTTGATATGACTATAATTGGACACAATTGTGTTTGGAATATAGGAATTCTAAACATTAGAGCTAAGTCTGGCTTCTCCTTGATTCATGGTTCTGTGTAAATGCTGCGACTTGGTTCTATTTGTTTATACTGCACATGCATTGCATTGTCTTTGATACAGTTGTATCCTCTCCATTCACAAGAGAGGACACATTTTAACTACCAGTCATAAGCATACATACAGTGGAAAGCAATCCGTTCTGTGGTGCTGGTTGATTTCCAAATTGCTATAATTTCAAAACATTGAAAATAACTGAAAGTGTATTACAGTGTTCCAGTGACATAACAACTTTAATTCAGCGTTGGGCAAGCTTTTGTGCTCAAAGGCCACATTAGATTTTTCAAATAAACAAAGGGGCTAGAACATGAGATGAGTTTAAAATGTTTCTGTAAATTTATGATTAAAAAAAATATTTGATAATATATGTAATTTATTTTGTTTTTTATTTTATTATTTACAATCATTAATTATAATTAACCAATTGCATATTTATTTATGTATATGTATTTGATTATTTGAAATAGATTTACCAATTATTAAATTATTTAAATAAATAAAAAAGTGCATGTAAAACAGTTTTTAAGGATAAACACTAAAACAAAAATAATAAAATACTTAATTTATTTATATTCTTAATTATTATTTATAATAAGTAAGCATATTCAACACATTTATGAACAGTATATGTAAAATTATTAATTTACTAATTATTGTATTTTATTATTTCAAGCAATTAACAAATTGTTTAATGAGATAAATGTTGTTGTTTTTAAACAAGAAATGAAAACTGTAAATGCTTTGTGGGCCTGAATAAGGAACAGAGAAGGCCAGATGTGGCTTTTCCCACTGCTTCTTTTTAAATCAACATTCATAACCGAACAAACAAGAGACTGATCATCGTTACGTGGCGTGCATTAAGGATGATTTTTCTTTCTCTCACGTTAGTCTCGGCACTGTGACAATTCTTCGTACATCATTCACAGTAACCTTCGGTAATTTCAACAGACAGCGAGTGAAGTTTGATGAGCTTCACTCTGCCAATGTCCGTCGCTCAAGACAAGAAGTTCACATGCCGCTGAACACTGAATGCGGAAGTGCTGCGTGCATGGAGCGTAACCTCAGAGTCCGTAGCCCATGAGGCTCTGTGAGCAAATTCAGTGTTCTATTCAGTGGAATTTCCTGTCCTGTTAGGAAAACTCGGCATTCAGTGCACACGAGTGTCAGTGTTAGCAGCAGGCGATCGATAAGACCGATAGCATGGAACGACACAGAAAGGTTGCAGGCCGCACGGAACCCCAGCTTGGAGCGGTCCTACATACAGGCTTCCACTTGTCGTTGGAGAGTTTGAGAAGAATAAAAATCTGCCCGAGTGCAAAAGGAAAACCACTTAGTATCCAAGTAGAACCAAAAGGTCCACTTTTCGAGTGCCGTGGCTCCGTACGCAATGAAAAACAGCACTGGCTGGCAACTGAGTGAGTGCA
The DNA here is from genome assembly GCF_024500385.1 of Phyllopteryx taeniolatus. Taxonomy (NCBI): domain Eukaryota; kingdom Metazoa; phylum Chordata; class Actinopteri; order Syngnathiformes; family Syngnathidae; genus Phyllopteryx; species Phyllopteryx taeniolatus. The sequence goes on from NC_084518.1 coordinate 14,951,775, forward strand.
CATGTGAGTGCACATGAGTGAGTATTGTTTACAATGGGAGAAATCAAATATACAGTATTATGTATGAGTAAAGTCAATTACGTATAAATATAAAAATATTAGACCCACAGACGATGATGGCTGCTCTCTCAGTTTTCTTTGGACTTTTTGAAAATGTTGATTTAACTCCAAGTTGTAGCCCTTCTGCGGCATTCAACATCAGACGTTCCTCTCTATTCCTTATTCAGCTTGTGCTTTGATGCATTTACTAAAAACGTCTTCTATCTTGAAAGTCCCAGTAATGATACTGGGCCAACCTTCCCGGTCAATTAGGACGGTGACCTGCAACACAAAGCAGCTTTGATGTGCTGGCCTTGTCCTGAGAAATGAAAGTGGACACGCCTGATGGCCACAGCGGTCCAAGGCAGAGATTAGGTCGTGTTTGGTTAGCGGTTCCAGCGCTCTGCAAAGATGTCGGTGTTTGTAGAGACACCTATTGGGGGGTTAGCTTGATAAAGTGGAAATAAATCGAAAGAGCAGCGAGGCCGGGCAAGGACAAAAGGGGCGTTGCTCAAATGACCGTATAGAGAGTGAGAACATTTCTATATAGGAATCTTTTGGATGTCAATTTAGCTTATCCTGAAAGTCAACTACGGTAAATTAGTCTCGTAGACGCTGCAAAACAAAAAAAGAAAAAGCAGTGTTGGGGAAAAAAGCTTCACCACCAAATGAATTCACATTCTCAACATGTGGGTGTGCACATTTGTGACTCATGCACTGACACACATACCGTTGTCACAACTAGCCTCACTTTCTCTTTTTATTGCGCCATCAAGTTGTGCCTAATCATCTTGTTGCCTTCAATTCAAATATTCACAAGTGAAACTGTAGCTTTAATTGATTTTGACCACCATGCTAACCCACAATACATGTCCCTTGTAATAAATTGACTGCAGATGATTACAGGACTGTGAAGCAGTCATTTACATTTGAAAAAATGGTTAAATACCAGGCTGGACAGTGTACGAATGTGTATGTCTGTCTATGGATTTTGTCCTACAGTAATACATCAAAATTGTTCCACGAGCATTTACTGATACTGTTTTTCTTATGCAAGGCTAGGTTAGACCTCAATGATCAGACAAATGGAAATGTGAATTTCTGCAATTGTGTGAAAAATGGGTAAATTTTTAAGGTGTCATTAAGAGCCATTATAGTGCTTGTCCTCATTAGGGTCACCAGTGAGCTGGTGCCTATCCCAGCTGACTTTGGGGGTGAGAGACAAGCTTCTCCCTCGACTGGTTGCTAGCCAATCGCATAGCACTTATAGAATCAAAAAATCATTTACACTCACCTTCAAACCTATGGAGAATTTAGAGTCGTCAGTGAACCTAACATGCATGTTTTTGGAATGTGGGAGGAAACCGGAGTGTTGTAGAACTTTGTCTTTGTCGGTGTGCGATGAGGAAATAAGTATCTCAATTAAGACAAACACTTGTAAGAACATTTATTACTTCAATATGGAGAGAGAAACAGAAAAAGAATGCACGGTCGACAAAGTATCTTCCTTTCCTCTCTTTGCTCTTTGACTCAAAAGCATGGCAGTAACATTATCATAGCTTCCGCCCCCCTAAATTCAAAATACCGAAACCATGGATTCTACTGCAAACCCTAACAAGCAAGGCATTCACAAAGAGCCTTGCTATCTTGAAGTTTTGACGAACATCTTCAGACAACGTTATGACCTCACCTGCAAGACCCGGGAGAGTTTGCTCTTATCAGTTTCGAAGAATAGATGTTTAAAGATTCCATACATAATTCTTGGATTACATGATTGCCATTGAATTGTGTCAGATGACAAATTGCAGGAAGCGATGGATTTTGCAGATGCTGAATGGGTCTGCCCCCACATCATCTGTTATCTTAACACGTTATTAATCATTTTAAAGTGTCAAAAATAGCTTGAGAACAAAACTATTAATGCTCTTGAACACTCCACTGTCTGAGAAATGATGCTAAACTCCACCGCCTCCCTCACTCTGCGGAGATTTATGGCATAATTGTCGCCTCAAGATTAAGAATCTGGATGTTTTTTTTTAGACAACAATGAATGAAAATAGGTTAGATACATTTGAGTAAGCCTGTTTTTTTTTTTTTTTTTTTCAATGGATCGCTGCAATGGTTCGGGTGCACTGAGCTGTGTCAGCCACAGAGCTGTGTGCAATTGGACTTTGTAGTAGAAGTGAAAGAATTAAGCAATTAGTCAACAACTAATATATTGTCAAATTAAACAAAAATTATTTTGATACGCTTAACTGTTTAGAGACAATGTTCAACTTTAAATTGTCCAAATCGTCATCATTTCAGCCTCTCAACCGTAAATAATCTCAGATTTCTGTCGTCCTCCATGAAAGAAGACAGATTATCTTGGTGTTTGATCAATATAAGACATGTGGAAACATCTGCTTCTACTTTGGAAAACAACGATCAAAATTTTCTGACATATTACCAAACCAGACCAAACCAAACCAGGAACTGAATCATAATAAATGTGTTTGTTTATTTTCTGTACTGTCAATTTGAAATAATGTTGTTTTTTAATAAAGTGTTGTAAATTTAATTGGTCATCCAAAGAATTCCATACCGGATCGGTCGTGGCCCGGGTTAACAACGTCCGCCACCGGCGCCGTCAACCTGCGGGGCGCCGGTGGAAATTCAGTTATTGTGGATCGAAGACGAAGAGGTGGAAAGTGGGTTCTTCAGCAGAAAGAGAACAGGAAAGCACAGAGCCGAGAACTGAATGTGGGGACTTTGAATGTTGGGACTATGACAGGAAAATCTGGGGAGTTGGTTGACATGATGATTAGGAGAAAGGTTGATATATTGTGTGTCCAGGAGACCAGGTGGCAAGGCAGTTAGGCTAGAGGTTTAGGGGCAGGGTTTAAATTATTTTACCATGGTGTAGATGGGAAGAGAAATGGAGTCGGGGTTATTTTAAAAGAAGAGTTGGCTAAGAATTTCTTGGAGGTGAAAAGAGTATCAGATCGAGTGATGAGGCTGAAACTTGAAATTGAGGGTGTTATGTATAATGTGATTAGTGGCTATGCCCCACAGGTAGGATGTGACCTAGAGGTGAAAGAGAAATTCTGGAAGGAACTAGACGAAGTAGTTCTGAGCATCCCAGACAGACAGAAAGTCGTGATTGGTGCAGATTGTAAGGGACATGTTGGTGAAAGAAACAGTGGTGATGAAGAAGTGATGGGTAAGTACGGCATCCAGGAAAGGAACTTGGAGGGACAGATGGTGGTAGACTTCGCAAAACGGATGCAAATGGCTGTAGTGAACACTTTTTTCCAGAAGAGGCAGGAACACAGGGTGACCTACAAGAGCGGAGGTAGACGCATGCAGGTGGATTACATCTTGTGCAGACGATGTAATCTGAAGGAGGTTACCAACTGCAAGGTGGTGGTAGAGGAGAGTGTTGCTAGACAGCATAGGATGGTGGTGTGTAAAATGACTCTGGTGGTGGGGAGAAAGATTAGGAAAACAAAGGCAGAGCAGAGAACCATGTGATGGAAGCTGAGACAGGACGAGTGTTGTGCAGCTTTTCGGGAAGATGTGAGACAGGCTCTTGGTGGACAGGAGGAGCTTCCAGAAGACTGGACCACTACAGCCAAGGTGATCAGAGAGGCAGGGAGGAGAGTACTTGGTGTATCTTCTGGCAGGAAAGGAGAGAAGGAGACTTGTTGGTAGAACCTCACAGTACAGGAAATCATACAAGGAAAAAGGTTAGCTAAGAAGAAGTGGGACACTGAGAGGACTGAGGAGAGGCGATAGGAATACATTGAGATGCGACATAGGGCAAAGGTAGAGGTGGCAAAGGCCAAACAAGAGGCATATGATGACATGTATGCCAGGTTGGACACTAAAGAAGGAGAAAAGGATCTATACAGGTTGGCCAGGCAGAGGGATAGAGATGGGAAGGATGTGCAGCAGGTTAGGGTGATTAAGGAGATGGAAATATGTTGACTGGTGCCAGTAGTGTGCTAGATAGATGGAAAGAATCCTTCGAGGAGTTGATGAATGAGGAAAATGAGAGAGAAGGGAGAGAAGAAGAGGCAAGTGTGGTGGACCAGGAAGTGGCAATGATTAGTAAGGGGGAAGTTAGAAAGGCATTAAAGAGGATGAAAAATGGAAAGCCAGTTGGTCCAGATGACATTCCTGTGGAGGTATGGAAGCATCTAGGAGAGGTGGCTGTGGAGTTTTTGACCAGCTTGTTCAATAGAATTCTAGCGGGTGAGAAGATGCCTGAGGAATGGAGGAAAAGTGTGCTGGTGCCCATTTTTAAGAACAAGGGTGATGTGCAGAGCTGTGGGAACTATAGAGGAATAAAGTTGATGAGCCACAGAATGAAGTTATGGGAAAGAGTAGTGGAGGCTAGACTCTGGACAGAAGTGAGTATTTGCGAGCAACAGTTCCATGCCTAGAAAGTGTACCACAGGTGCATTATTTGCCTTAAGGATGTTGATTGAAAAGTACAGAGAAGGTCAGAAGGAGCTACATTGTGTCTTTGTGGATCTAGAGATAGCCTATGACAGAGTACTCATAGAGGAACTGTGGTACTGCATGCGGAAGTCTGGAGTGGCAGAGAAGTATGTTAGAATAATACAGGACATGTACGAGGGCAGCAGAACAATGGTGAGGTGTGCTATAGGTGTGACAGACGAATTTAAGGTGGAGGTGGGACTGCATCAGGGATCAGCCCTGAGCCCCTTCCTGTTTGCAGTGGTGATGGATAGACTGACAGATGAGGTTAGACTGGAATCCCCGTGGACCATGATGTTTGCAGATGACATTGTGATCTGCAGTGAAAGCAGGAAGTAGGTGGACGAACAGTTAGAAAGATGGAGGAATGCACTGGAAAGCAGAGGAATGAAGATTCGCCGAAGTAAGACATAATATATGTGCATGAATGAGGGGAGTGGTGGGGAAAGAGTGAGGCTACAGGGAGAAGAGATAGCAAAGGTGGAGGACTTTAAATACTTGCGGTCAACAGTCCAGAGGAATGGTGAGTGTGGTCAGGAAGTGAAGAAAGGAGTCCAAGCAGGTTGGAACGGGTGGAGGAAGGTGTCAGGTGTGTTATGTGACAGAAGAGTCTCTGCTCGGATGAAGGGCAAAGTTTATAAAACAGTAGTGAGGCCAACCGTGATGTAAAGATTAGAGACAGTGGCACTGAAGAGACAACAGGAAGCAGAGCTGGAGGTGGCGGAAATGAAGATGTTGAGGTTCTCTCTCGGAGTGACCAGGTTGGATAAAATTAGAATTGAGCTCATCAGAGGGACAGCCAATGTTCGATGTTTTGGAGACAAAGTTAGAGAGAGCAGACTTTGATGGTTTGGACAGATCCAGAGGAGAAATAGTGAGTATATTGGTAGACGGATGATGAGGATGGAGCTGTCAGGCAAGAGAGCTAGAGGAAGACCAAAGAGAAGGTTGATGGATGTCGTGAGGGAAGACATGAGGGCAGTTGATGTTCGAGAGGAGGATGCAGGAGATAGGCTTCGTGGAAAAGGATGACGCGCTGTGGCGACCCCTAATGGGACAAGCCGAAAGGAAAAGAAGCAGAAGTTGTAAATTTAATTGGAATAGGAATTGGAAATGTTTTTTATCCGATTCATTGATTATTAGGGGGGGGGGGGGAGAAATCAACAGATTAATCTATTGTTAAAGTAAGCGTTAATTGCAGTCCTACATTGTAGATTTAAGTAAACAGCAGCTGATAAAGATATGCACATTTAAAATACATGAAAGGTTTGACGGTGGGTTAAGTTCCCCTTTGAATCTATATTTTGAAAAAGTGATGAATGCATTATATTAAAAAAAACGCTTTGCTTGCTTTTTGTTTTATTTTCATCTAATTAACAACAGTAGCATTAATAAGTGACTGCAGCCTCTACTAAAGATAGCTTTGAAAGAAGGAAGCTGGGCTTGCTGCTCATTTCCTTATATGGGCATCGCTACTACGGTATAAAGCGCGCACACTTTAAAAAACCTCTTTTTTTATATCGTTTTAAATTCATGATATCGTTAATCATATCACTCAAGTGTCAGTTCTGGCCTTTTTTTTAAAGTGTGAACCGTAACGTCTCTTTTATACGTTTTGCCTTCTGTGTTCCTTCGATGAATGGAAAGGGACGCCCCCCGTGACGTCACTTTGTTTACACACACCCCCACAAGTACATCAAAAGCACATGCACGGAGCTGCCGACCGAAATATTTCATCAGCAAGCAAGCGTGACCTTCTGTTTTTTTTCTTTTTCTCCTCTGCGCTTTCAAGGTAAACGGCGTTCAATGTAATAAATGTTCTGTTTTGAAAAAAAAAAATGTAAAAACATTTTGGAAACTCACTACTTATTATGGTGGTCAACCGAGTCGACTGATGCAATCCTCCTACTCGCGTTTCTCTCCCATAACTGGCGATCTAATTGTTTGAAATAGACTAACGTCATTGTAATGGTAATTAAAATACAGCAATAAATGTAATTGTTTACTTTTTTTGCAAGTTTTCGGGCGTTTTCCAATATTTCTTTTTCCGCCTCGCTGCTTTATTTACCAATTTGAGCGGGCATACGGTTGACGTCAGAGAGCGATAAGCCTTTTGAAAAGGACATACAAGAAACGCGTTTTATATATATATATATATATATATATTAAGCATTCTTGTGTGTTTAAATGCACAGCGCAGCTCGTGTGCGTAATTTTAGTCTTGTGTTTTCATTCATTATTTTCGTACGACACACAGTTACGAGTAAATGAACCTTAACAGACACCCTCGACTGTAGGATTCCACACTTCTCTAACAGGATTGACGTACTAAATCGTGCAGTTTTGTGAAACACCATTGGCGTAACAGACAGTTACCACGAACATTTCATGTTCATGAGTACTAAACTTAAAATCAAACAGGGGTTTTGCATGTTCATGAATATTGAACTTAAAATCAAACAATCTTTTTGTTAGAAAATTTGGGGCGTTTTCTGTTACAACTCCCTTATATTAGTTTAGAAAATTACGACGCTTCATGTAAACAGTGAAAGCAACATTGGCAACCGTCGTCGGAGCGAGCCACGTAGCTAGCTGCTATTTATTCTGTCGGTGACAGACGCTTCAAACTAGCCCAGTGGCTTGTTAAATAGCGTAAGTATAGCTTTTTTTCCCCATTTGTTTAAAGACTCGAACAATTTAATTTGACATTCCTTCGTTTTTCGGAAGCATTTCCATGGCATAAAAGTGACTCATCCTTCCGGTGAATATTGCCATGTCGGAGAGTCGGTCGGTACCACGCGTGTGTTGCATCAGCCACGATATTTGGACTTATAACGAGCAAATTATTGGGCAATTGGAGTAGAAAAGATCAGAATGGTGCCCTGCGATTGGCTGGCAACCAGTTCAGGGTGTACCCTGCCTCCTGCCCGTTGATAGCTGGGATAGGCGCCAGCACCCCCGCGACCCTTGTGAGGATAAGCGGCTCAGAGAATGGATGGATGGATGGATGAAGATCAGAATGGCTGTTTCATCGTTAGTAACAATTGCCACCACTCAGTCAGGTGTCTCGACGTGGTCAAGTGAAGGGTGTGGGACTTGCCTTCGTTGATGTGAAAGCCAACTGATGAATTACTGGGAGCCAAGTAGGAACCAATACATCTACCAATCAACAGTTATGACGCGGCCAGTCAATGTTTTACTGTGTATGTTATATGATTTTGAATTGTGTTACAACGTACACTTCGGGAAAGTAAGGCACATTTGGTAGTTGTGTGGGAAAGTAAGGCACATTTGGCAATGATGATTCATTGTGTTGGAATGCACTGAGGGTGGTTTGAACAAAGTGTGTTTTGAGCACACAGTCCAAAGCTTTATGACCATAACCCTAACAAATGTCATATATGGTTTAAAGTTGTAATGATTTGAGTTTGTTGATTGAGTGCATTTTTTTTAATGTTCCTCGGCTATGAAGCATGTCTATACTTGCATAATAAATAGTGTATGGCTTGTCGTGTATGATTGATGTAATTCGAGGTGAAGTTGTAAGGGAACTCTTTTTTTTTTGGTTGTTTTTTTTTTGCAACAGAAGAATGCGCACCACACCTCATTGAGTGTCGGGGAAATTATTTTTGATGATCAGCCAGCAGACATTTTGCTTTTTGAAATCGTTTCTCACTTACTCACTATTCGTTGATGACGCACACTTGCCTCAAGAGTTAATGGTTTGTGAGGCGAGTTAAGCTCTTGTAGTAGTGTAGTATTTTGCAGATGAGATTGCATTGCAGCTGAATTTAAAGTGGAAGTTTTGTTACTTTTACTTCCTCTTTGAGAAAAGGACAGTTCAAGCAGTTGCTAAACGTACACTCACAGTTGTATTTCACTTTTGAGTACAGTATAATACATTTACATTTAATCCTTAAGAACTGTTTGTTTTTAAACAAAGTATGATTTTAATGTAACTTTTATGTGCAATACATTTGAACAGTTTTTTTTATTTATTTTCCTATTTTTAAGTGCAGTGTTAATACTGTTCAAACTCTGCATACTGTGACAATGGCTTAGAATAATAAATATACTTTTTAGGAATAAAGCCTGTGCATCATTTTTGATGAACAATAATTAGGCCAGCTCCGTAATTACATTTAATGTTGTTCATTGCGGTTGTATTTATAGAGTTAAGTATCTGATTTTGGTTTGCTTTGTCCACTCAAAACAGTACATTCACTGGCTCATTAAAACAACCAAAGGCAGATCGTCTCGTCTTCAAAATGAAAGGAGTCGATGCAGTGTGTATGGGAAGTTGTGGTTATGGAGATGCACCTTAAACATATTTCATTAGAAAACCCAATTTCATTGGTGTTTTGGCTACACATTTAACAGTACATCCAGAAAAACTTTGAAAATCTCATGTGAACAGTGAAAATAGTCAAAAAGTGGAGATAGAAGGATTTTTAAACAATGATTGGATCCTCCATTGACAGTTTTGCCAAAAGAAGTAACTTTCTTTTTTCACACTTTGTTTCCACTCTTTCTTTCTGGGTCATTGCTCGTGGGAAAAATGAACAAATTCTCGCTTTTGTCACATTCCATCCCCCGGCGAGTGCACAGTTTTCTTTTCTCCTTTTTGGCAGCAGCACTTGCGTCCAACCAGTTGAATTAAAGGGTCGCCCGGTTCGAGCTTGGGGGTCAAGCGGTCCACACGTACGCAAGTTCAAAGCCGAGCATGCCCTTAAGCAAACAGTGAGAGAGCCTTTATGATAAGGCATAGTGTCCCTTACACATACAAACATACATTGTGGCTCAAAGGGTGTGCTGGGAGTAGCATATGTGTGTTTGTGTGTGTGTGTGCGCACACCCGGCCATGTACTAATCCTCCTTCCAGGGTTATGCAAGGTCACCTTGGCACTTTTCATTGTTTGTTTATGTCTTGTGGGCTACTGAACACGGTGTTCTTTTTGTGCTTACATTTGGATTAGACCAATGCCGTAGTACCAAAAAAACGGCGTCACCCAGTCATTGGCTAGAACGCTGATTCCCGACCTTTATTGAGCACATTTTATAGTAAAGAAAAATGTCACAGCACAACACCAAACAAAAATGTCACAAAAAGTATAAATACTGAAATAATAATGATCTCGTCTCACAAATTGACTTCAGTGTGAAATATCGGTTTGTTTAATTGACCACCAAGCTGATATACTCACAGGAAGCCATGACTTAGTCTGTTGCAAGTGGATACACAGGTTCTTTGTACCTTCTGCCATCACGATACATCGCTGGCATAGATAGATGAACAAAGGTATATTTGTAATCAACCAATTATATGAAGAAATTAAGTCAAATTTGATCATTTGCTGCAGCTCTCCTGAAGATCTCTCACGGCACATTAATGCGCCACGACACCCTGGTTGAAGAACTTTCATTTACGACAAATGTGAATAATAAATTTTAAAAAAGCCCTTGTGGGCCTGGCTTGAGCAATAAAATTTTACTCGCGTCTGAAAATTAGCCTGCACCCCATTTTGTGTCACAACCCTAACTTCGGGGAAACCCTACATAGAGGAAGCATCACAAATGTATGAAGTTGTTCCTCGGTTTATGACTGAGTTCAAGTTCTGTGGCGACCAAGTAAAACAAATTTGTACGCAAGATGGAACATGGCTATAGTCGAGGCCTAACTTAGAGTTAGGCAATGAATTGATTTTATCGAAGATTTTAGATTTTTTTTTTTTTTTAAGGCTACCGTAGTTCAAAGCGTATCCTAGCGGACATGCTTTGCTTTCACTAAAACGGCTGTGCACAGAGCGGCGCTCGTTTACAAAAGCAGTCAGTGGATCCAACTTAGCCATTTGGTCGCCATATTTAGCGGACCCTTTTAGCGACTAGCGTGTTTAAGTCAAGAACCAGACAACATGAGGGGAATAATTTTCCTATTTTGTGTATGTCAACAAAAAATTAACCCTCACAGAAGGCAATCACAAAGTCATTCGTTAGAAAATTGCAAAATTTGTGATTTATCCACGTTGGAAACTTTTCACCCGAGGTATGTACTTTCAAGCTGCAAATATTTTGCAGAGTTCACATTGCCTCACCTCTCCCCAGTACAACTCTTCAAGAGGGAAAAAAAAAAAAAACTCGAGAGATCTGGGAACTGACATAGAGCAGCCGAGACATGCAGTTAGATAGCTCATTTTAGGATTTTGAATTGTTGAACATACAAATGTTAATTCATTAAAGAGCGGAATTACATGCATCGAAGTAGAAATCCAGTTGCTGATTTGTGAGTGAAACATGTACGTATGTTGTGGTTGATGACAAGACGCATGCACACAATGCAGGTTGATTGTGGAAGTGCGTTCCTGCTATATAATTAGGTTAAGTTGTTTGTTGTTGCTTTTTCAGCTAATCCTCTTAGAGTCCATAGTAGCAGCTGTTGCTACATTGTAAAAAGGTGTCATTTATGGGGAAGAAAGTTTTGGTTCCTTAATGCTTGAGATTATTAATATGAGGAAAACACCGCTCGGCTGTGGGTATTGCGCGTCGTTTTCCTTGCTAAAAGGCGGAAGGTGTCGGCGTCGTAAATGTTGGCAAGGCGGGACATTCCTAAAGCCACACCTCGGCGCAACTTGCTCTGCTTTACACGAGGCCCGCACCAAATTACAACCCCAATTCCAATGAAGTTGGGACGTTGTGTTAAACATAAATAAAAACAGAATACAATCCATCCATTCATTTTCTGAGCCACTTCTCCTCACTAGGGTCACGGCTATCATCGGGCGGGAGGCGGGGTACACCCTGAACTGGTTGCCAGCCAATTGCAGGGCACATACAAACAAACAACCATTTGCACTAGCATTCACACCTACGGGCAATTTAGAGTCTCCAATTTATGCATGTTTTTGGGATGTGGGAGGACACCGGAGTGCCCGGAGAAAACCCACGCAGGCACGGAGAGAACATGCAAACTTCACACAGGCGGGGCCGGGGATTGAACCCGGGTCCTCAGTACTGTGAGGCTGACGCTCTAACCAGTCGCCCACCGTGCCGCCACAGAATACAGTGATTTGCAAATCAATTTGAATACAATGATTTGCAAATCATATTTAATGAATACACTACAAAGACAAGATATCTAATGTTCAAACTGATAAACTTTTAGCAAATAATCATTAACTTAGAATTTGATTGCTGAAACACGTTCCAAAAAAGCTGGGACAGGGTCATGTTTTTCCACTGTGTTACATCACCTTTTCTTTTAACAACATTCAATAAACGTTTGGGAACTGAGGACGTTAATTGTTGAAGCTTTGTAGGTGGAATTCAGGTTCTTGCTTGATGTACAGCTTCAGCTGTTCAACAGTCCGGAGTCTCCGTCGTCGTATTTTACGCTTCATAATGCGCCACACATTTTCAATAGGAGACAGGTCTGGACTGGAGGCAGGCCAGTCTAGTACCCGCACTCTTTTACTACGAAGCCACGCTGTTGTAACACGTGCAGAATGTGGTTTGGCATTGTCTTGCTGAAATAAGCGGGGCGTCCATAAAAAAGACGTTGCTTGTATGCGAGCATATGTTTCTCCAAAACTTGTATGTACCTTTCAGCATTAATGGTGCCTTCACAGATGTGTAAGTTACCCATGCCATTGGCACTAACACCGCCCCATACCATCACAGATGCTGGCTTTTGAACTTTGCGTCCATGACAGTCCGGATGGTTCTTTTCCTTTTTGGTCCAGAGGACATGACGTCCACAATTTCCAAAAACAATTTGAAATGTGGACTCATCGGACCACAGAACACTTTTCCACTTTGCATCAGTCCATCATAGATGAGTTTCTGGGTGTTGTTGATAAATGGCTTTTGCTTTGCATAGTAGAGTTTCAAGTTGCATTTACGGATGTAGCGCCTAACTGTATTTACTGACATTGGTTTTCTGAAGCGTTCCTGAGCCCATGTGGTGATATCCTTTACACATTGATGTCGGTTTTTGATGCAGTGCCGCCTGAGGGATCGAAGGTCACGGGCATTCAACGTTGGTTTTCGGCCTTGCCGCTGACATGCAGTGATTTCTCCAGATTCTCTGAACCTTTTGATGATATTATGGACCGTAGATGATGAAATCCCTAAATTCCTTGCAATTGTACGTTGAGGAACATTGTCCTTAAACTGTTTGACTATTTTCTCACGCACTTGTTCACAAAGAGGTGAACCTGTAGGGCTCTGAGATCTACAGACTCAGATCAGATAGTGGAGCACAGAGTCCAAACTAGAGGTGCGACGATTAATCAACAACTAATCAATTATCAAATTAATCAAACGATTTTTGAAAGTTGATTCATTGTTTATGGACCTTATTTAACTTAAGATTTGTCCAAATCCCGACTAGTAAATAATAATAATTACATTATAATAATAAAGCAGTAAATATTAATAAATATATTTATTAGAATAATAAAGAAGACTGTTTATCTTTGTGTTTCCTCAAAATAAGACATTTGCAAACATCTTTTACTTTGGAAAACAATTGATATTTTGGCCTACTTTCTGACATATGGGCTAAACATGTAACTGAATCATAATCAATTTATGTTTGTGCATTTTCTGCACTGTCAATATGAAAAATTTCCTGTTTTTGAATAAAGGGATGGAAATTTAAAAAATCTAATTAATCGAAAAAATAATTAACAGATTCATCAATTATTAAAATAATGGTCAGTTGCAGCCCTAGTTCAAAGCGAACATGGTGAAGCAGTATTTAGCTGTTACGCTTCACACAAATGGAATAAATTGACAACAGAAGTGAAGGCAGCGCCAAGTGTCAATGTCTAATCCAGATTAAAAAATATTCTTTTTTTCTCATGCTTACAATTCGGCATTTTTAGAGCATTGTCATGTTTAAAAAAAAAAGTATTTCTTGCACTGTACATTTTTAGAATTTATGTTAGCTTCTACATTTCTGTACTTTGTTTTTAGCGCTTTAAATGCTTTTAATCACGTGAAGCACATTGAATTACCTTGTGCATGAAATACATTATATAAATACATTTTCCTTCCCTTGCCTATGTTGATTTCCATCATAATCTAGCATGGGCAGGTTATTGTCCTGGTATGTGTGTGTCTCGTGTTTATTATCTTGTAGTTCTTTTGTGCTTTGATTCCATTGTTTGACACTAACCGTGCTTGACAGGATATCGTCTTTGAAAGCAAGAGCCTGGGCGCTCTTTGATTAGTCTGGTATATTGTTTTAAAACTTTAAATAGACTGTTGCCTTTGTATAGAAACATTTGTGATGACTTGTGTCCAGTATGATGCTGAAAAAGAGAGGGATTTGTGATCCCTTTGTGGCTTTTTACAAGCTTGCTTATTTATTCATTTGTTTAACCAGGTTAGTAAATTGAGAACAGATTCTTATTTGCAATGCCAACCTGGCAGCCGACAGCAGAGTAAAACAAAGCAATATTAAAAGCGAAGCACATTGACAACAAACTGTACAATGTGATATACTGTAGTTGAGTAATACATTACATTACATCATAGCCCATGGTGAATAAAATGTTAAAAACAGGTGCCGTGATCATATACATTAGCCATTTGTAACTTTTTTAAAGCAAAGCTACTGGGATGAATGAGCTGAGTTGTATTCTTAATTGCAGAGTGCTCCAGTTGTTTTGGGCAGTAAATTGAATTGAAGATCAACCAAAAGTAGTGTGGACTTTGGGAACGAAGAGGTTAATAAAGCTGCTGGAAGGGAGAGTGCGGGTTGTGGTATGCATGGTGAGCAGAGAGCGAGGATAAGGTGGGGTCTTATAGATGAACACGGTCCAGTGAATTTGTTGGCGTGAGTGAAGAGCAGGTCAATTGACCAGTGAGTACAGTACAGTTGACAGTAAATTGCTCTAAGCACAAACAAGGGAGTTTAGCCACACCTAACGGCCTTTTTATACTCCCGCGGTCGTGCAGCCGACAACGCCCGCATTGCATCACGTGACCGACGAATTGCCGCGCATGGCCCGTCTGCGTAGCTTGATGCGCACGCGTCAAAAATTGTTGCTGCGCGTCGAATGCCGCAGAGATCATCTCTCGTGATTGGTCCGTTTTATTCACATGCTGTGATGATGTACCAGCGTGCCCCTTGGTTCTACATACTATCTACGCCGCCGCCTTCTCGATCGATTTTGCAGCATAATTAAATGTATCATCTGGTCATCTAGGTCCATTTGTTCTAGCAGACACTGTTCCTTGTTACGGAAAGGAAAGTAAAAACGGCTAATGGAAATGGTCAAAAAAATGCAGAGGAAACTCCACCCTGTGCTGTCCTAGCCAATACCAGCCGTAGCAACACCCCTGACTTGGAGGCGAACTGTAGTACATTTTCAAAACAGAATGTGATTATCAAATTGAACATTTGACTAGCTAACAGACTGTTAGCTTTATTTTTTTTGATTTTTTAAAATGTTTTATTTATTTATTTAATTATTTTTTTCACATACACTCCATTTTGCCTTCAGGTTAAACTTGAGATGAGCAGCACAAGTGATCTTATCTGCACAATACTACACTACTTTTACGACAACATTTCAAACTGTTTTGAGTAACCATTAACTTGTGGGTCAAAGTGATCCTTGACTCAGTGTCATCTTTATTCTAAGGTGTGACGTTTCTTTTTTTTTTGAAAATTAGAAATAAGTGTTAGCGTTGTAAAAACTCTGCATATAAAATATGCGCAAGTGATGCGAATTGATGATTGAGCACATTTTTGAAACAACAGATAAAATGGACTGCACTACTTCACTGTAACCAACGATTAAATAAAGGTGATATAATTTATTATGGCTTTTTATTATTCTTGCTCCTTTAATTGTGGTTAAAGTTATTGTCATTAATCCTCTTACCATTAAAATTAAAATTGGCCACACCTGTAACAATCTCTTAAGTGGAGAGGTGTAGCGACCATACCTTAGTAACCTTTTTCAGAACCGCACTCCTATGTACTAAATCCTGAGCAAATACTTAAAGGATCGATGGCAGTGGCAGCCAGCCTACTTTTGAGCTGATCTGTCCTGAATTGTAAAAACAAAGTTTCAGACTGTACGCTATAATATATTATGCCGTATTTTTGCAAATAGTGCTCTGATTAGTCGCCGGGTTCGTCATCTAGTTCAGACAAATACCCCCTCCCTCAAGTAAAAGTCTTCAAAAATGGGTAGTAACACATTTTCCAATCTCTTGTTCACACCTGCAACATTAGATAGAGGCACCCATTGGAACTCGGTTGCTAACCAAAAGAGCAGTAAACAACGGTCCCAGGTAAAATGTGGATACTTACTGCATGTTGTACGCTGTAAATTTGCCACAAACTATGATCCCAAAAGAGTTCAATATTATTTCAAACTCATCTTACATTATCCTGTCTTGTAACCTCCATTAACAACCCAGGATAAACTTAGCTCCTCGCCGACATACAAAGATCTTTTCAGTTGAGGTGTATCATTTCGACATACTTCTTTGACACTGAACTGTACTATTGTATATTCTTATTTAGACAGGGCTTTGGCGTTTCAGAAAGAGCACAAAAACTTCAAAATTGCTGGGTATTGGTTCCACCCCCCAAAAAATAAAAAAATAAATAGCCAATAGGTGTATTTGTGAATAGTGTGCTGTCATTTTCATGAATGGGCCTCAGAGGACATCTTTACAGATCCGCTCCTAAATTGCACGGCCGGGGGGGGGGGGGGGGGGAATGCATACGCGAAGGCCTCAAATTACATACTGCTGTGAGCTTGTGTTGTTGAACGCAGCTGGAAAAATACCAGAGTGGTCATTAACTTGCCATCTGCTCATTGCACACATAAGTGGGCCGGGCCCCCACGTCAGTCCACGTCAACGCTGTGTTGACCCATCAGGTGATCGGCGAGCCCCCGTATGATAAACCGAAGGACGCAGCATCCGGCATGGTCGCGTGTTGTTATGAACCGCTCTGTTGGGCATGCCTGTTTTGGGGTTATTTTTATGCAGGCGTCCTTTTGTCGTCCTTGACACTTTTCTGAGACACTTGATTCTAGGAACACAATCCAAGGACATTTTTTTTGTAAGTAGCAAGAAAAACCTGACCTAGTTGGCCAAATTCAATACTCACCTGCAATACTATCACCGGTTCCGGGAGTTTATGTGAGGGTATGTTTTAATACGCGCTTTGTGTATTTATCCACCTTCCCAGGCCGCTACTTTGCGTCCACCAGCTGCTGTTTTTTTGTCCGATGTTGATATTAGTTTGCAGATATTAAACTATGTGTTCCCTGCAGAGCCTGTGGCGTTCCCAGATCTCTTCATGTGTATCTCTAGCTACTGAGACAACAAAACTCTCCCATTTTAGGGCCCCTACCTTCTTTTTTTTGTTTTATTAACCAAAACGTACTACGCTAGGTTTATTTGTCAAAGCATAATTTAATTTAAAGACGAGTACCGGGTTGACCTGTACTGCCAGGAGGTCTCGCTGTGCCGACAAGAGTTGCCACCACCGACGTGGCTTTGTGGTGTGGTGAAACGCATTCTTAATCCTTTCCAAACTTGCCATTAGTCCCTTTCACCCTCTCACACCCCAAAAACACAATACAAAAAATTTAACTGCAGTAAAAGAGAATGTAAAGAAATAAAGTTGTTGTGTAAAGCATAATTACTGTACATTCATGTTTGAGATTTGCCTTTAGGTATCAACGTGACAAGTGACCGGCATCTATCAATCGAATTCCTTAAACTGCATATGTTGGTACTGACTGTATGGTATAAATTTGGTGTACAGTACGTAATCTGAGACAGCTAAATGCTAAACAGTTAGCAATTGCAATTAGTATTTGCGCAGTAGCGATTACCATTTTAGGTAAAAAAAAACACGACCATTCAGCTCACTCATGTTATATGTACATAATACAGTGTCTTAAAAATCCCTTACAGACGCTCCTTTGTCGTTTTTCATTGGCCCAACACAATAAATGTCCGTATGAAATATCAGTTCCCGTAGAGCAAACATGGTTCCAGATGGAACGATTTTTTCTTTTGGTCCCAGCGGACTTTCGAGGCAGAAATTTTGGTTCGACCTATTTTTGACGTCGACTTGGCCGAGTTATTCGAGAGAGAGAGAGATATATATATATATATATATATATATATATATATATATATATATATAATGTCATTTTTTTCCCTCCAGTCCTACATCCAATTTTCAAAATAAAAACAAAAATACAAGGTGCATTGTACTCAGGTTCAGGTGGCCGTTTCAATCAGGCTCAGACTCAGTGTGTTAGTCGTGGCCTACAGCTGCTCCTTGCGAGTGCTGTTCTCATTTTGTATTTGTGTTTTTGACGTGTTTGTCCCGTTCAATAAATGGCTGAAAATGCATTGGTAACTGTGGCTCTCCTTGCTCACATGCAAGGGCATAACAGAACCTTAATTGCTCCATTTTTATTTTTATTTCACTTCACTCGAGCGTCGGTGTAGCTGAACCTCGCTCCCAAGTCAACTTTTGTCTCGCAAAATCAAGCAAGCGACAGCTTGTAAAAAAAATAAAATTAAGTTTGGGCACTCAACTATAAGTCAAGGTACCAGTGTGTAATTTATGTGGGAAACTTGGCAAATTGTTGGTGAGGGTGAGAGCATTTTTGGGACGGAATGTTGTTAATAAAGTGCAAGAAGCCGAGTGCAAGTAGCCGCGGCAACAGCTTTCAGCTGGAATGGAAAGGATGCAATAATCTGTGCTGCCCGTTGCTAAGCACACAGAACATTTGGCAGTTTCTGAATAGTGAACTTTTGTTTTCTTCTTGCCTCTTCACAGGCTGCAAAATACTGTGACCTGCCTTATCCTGTTCTGTCCGCCCAAGCAAAAACGCCCACGCCGACGGACCAATCATCGACGACCTCACCTTCGCCATCTGCGCAAAGTTTCTTCGGTTCCACGCCTCACGTCAATCACATCCCGCACTCGAGAGGGATCAAGGCACATAGCACCCACGTGTTTTCACAGCAAACATGGCTAGCAAGCTGTCCCAATTCGGCAACAAGCTGCTGCGTCGCCGCACGCTGGACTTCTCCGGGGAGGAGACGCGATTCGCCCGCTGCCTGTCCACCCTGGACCTCATCGCCTTGGGGGTGGGCTCCACGCTGGGCGCCGGTGTCTACGTCCTCGCCGGCGAGGTGGCCCGCGAGAAAGCTGGACCCGCCATCATCCTCTGCTTCCTTATAGCCGCGCTGTCCTCCATGTTGGCGGGCCTTTGCTATGCCGAGTTCGGAGCCCGCGTGCCCAAGACGGGCTCTGCGTACCTCTACAGCTACGTGACGGTGGGAGAGATCTGGGCCTTCATCACGGGCTGGAACCTCATCCTTTCGTACGTGATTGGTGAGTCTTCGACAAAAGGTCCTTCAACCTTATCTATGTACTGTGTTTACCCCGTTATATTGCGGGTCATTGTTGATGGCTCAGCTATATGGCTGTATGGTTTACTGTAATGCAATTTTTGTCCACAGTACTGAGTTTTTCTCCCCTACTCCATTTTGTTGCAGGCACTGCAAGTGTGGCTCGTGCATGGAGCTCCACTTTCGACAACCTCGTGGAGCAGAAGATCTCGGTCTTCTTCAAAGCCTCCATGACAATGAAGGTGCCTGGCAAAGTGTTGGCAGAGTACCCTGACCTGTTTGCCCTCATTCTGGTGCTCCTGCTCACCGGTGAGTCAGTCCTGGGTGGAAAAACTAAATGATCTAGGCCACGGATCACACTTGGAGTGATATCTTTTGATGGCCGTCAGTTGGTCAGGCTGTCAATCATTTCCAACTGTGGGCCTGTGAAGCCCTTTGAGACTCCTTTGTGATTAACGGCTATACAAATGACTTGCTGCATTCGTTTTTGATTAACTACAATTGCAACAGTATTTTACGTCCTGGATAATCAGTGTGAACTAATATCAACAACGTTCCGTCCTTTTTTTAGATCTTGTTTGCAATGCAACTTTGTTTAAAATCGACTTTCTTTCACATCGCTTGCCTGCCTCGCACACACATACACTTGCTCCACTCGCAAAAGCTGCACTGAATAAACTTGATTATATAGCATCTGAAAGAAAGAAAGATAAAAATCCTTTATCTCCACTAACATTGTTCAACAAAACCAACATTCATCAGCAAAATGGAGTTGAGCAACTCTCCCAAACTACACCATTATCAGCTCCTTAAATGTAGATTGTACAAATGTATAAAAATTGACTCTTAAAAAATGATTAAGTGGCATGTTTACAGTGTACAGTGCAAATATAAATAACAGCAGTTAAAAATGTCTTTAGTTTTTATCCTAAACGGCAGTGTTTCCCAATTTGTTGAGCCACGGAACCCCTTTTACATAGAAAAATCTCATAGCATACCACCAAAAATGTTTCTAAGCGTATTAACACTAAATTGATGATCTTGTGTCAATTTACTCACAAATTACACTGTGTAAAATCTGGGCCTGTTTAATTAAAAACAAAGCTGACATTTGCAGGAAGCCATGACCTATTCTGTTATATGAATAACAACAGTTTTTTTTTTTTTATCTTATGCCATCTAATGGAAGAGCATTTAATTCTTCTGCCTGTCACTATACATCGCTGGCATAGATAGATGAACAAAGATATATTGATATTAATAAATTACAACTTTCAGACAGATTAAATGAAATGGAATTATTTCCCATGAAACCCCTGATGATCTCTTGCGGGCACCCTGGTTGGGAATCACCGCTATACTCCTGTCATCGGGCAGGAGGCGGGGTACACCCTGAACTGGTTGCCAGCCAATCGCAGGGCACATAGAAACAAACAACCATTCACATTCACAGTCATGCCTACAGGCAATTTAGAGTCTCCAATTAATGCATGTTTTTGGGATGTGGGAGGAAACCGGAGTGCCCGGAGAAAACCCACACAGGCACGGGGAGAACATGCAAACTCCACACAGGCGGGGACGGGGATTGAACCCCGCACCTCAGAACTGTGAGGCTGACGCTCTAACCAGTCGGCCACCGTGCCGCCCAGTACAGTTCAGTTGTATTTAATTTTAATGTTCAACACATTTGAATTTAATTAGGAACTGTGTGTTTTTAAACATTTGATGTACAATTCTATTTAACTTTTATAAGTTTTATGTGAAATACATTGTAATGAATCATTACAACCCACCCACATTTAACAGTTTGGCCTTGGCAGAGGTTTGCTGTTGTAGTTTGGGTGTTGAATTCATCTAGCAGTCAAGACACTGTGCTACTGTATTGCACCTAGTGTGGGATGTCATGCAGGAGCAGATTGGTGAAAACATGGAAGAATGTTGGTGGTTTGATGACATTCGCACATTTCGGCCTACTCACCGCAAATGATGTATTAGAGCTGAGGTGTGAACGCCCTCGTCTGCTCTGTGCCCTCAGGACTCCTGGCCTTCGGCGTGAGCGAGTCGGCGCTGGTCAACAAGATCTTCACCGGCATCAATTTGGTGGTCCTGGGCTTCGTTATCATCTCGGGTTTCGTGAAGGGCGACACGGCCAACTGGAACCTCACGCTGGACAACTACACCAGTTTCCTGAACCACAGCAACAGCAGCAAGTCAGTAGTTTACGGTCTTAAATTGTCTTGTTTCCAGCCTTTGATTGTGATGCCAACTGTGCTTTTCTCTATGTCCTTTAGCGTTGAGAAAGCATTTGGGACAGGGGGTTTTGCTCCGTTTGGCCTTGCCGGCGTCCTGTCTGGTGCGGCCACCTGCTTCTACGCCTTTGTGGGCTTTGACTGCATCGCCACCACAAGTACGTGTGTTTCATTCACTTAAACGCCACCGTTTTCCACCAACCCTAAGGAACGGGTACTAAACTGCACGCTGTAACTGCTGAGCCCATTTAACCCCTGTTACTAACCAAAACAGCAACACAACAGCACTTAACCAGGCTTTCAGATGAATGCATTTTAAGCGCAGTAAAGAAAAAAAACAAAGAACAAAAGAAGAAGAAGAAAGAAGAAGTTGTTAACTAAATGTACTATATATTGAAAAAAGTAAAGATAGTTAAAAAAAAAAATACTCAACATAAAGCGGCACGGTGGACGACTGGTTAGAGCGTCTGCCTCACAGTTCTGAGGACCGGGGTTCAATCCACGGCCCCGCCTGTGTGGAGTTTGCATGTTCTCCCCGTTCCTGCGTGGGTTTTCTCCGGGCACTCCGTTTTCCTCCCACATCCCAAAAACATGCATGGTAGGTTAATTGACGACTCTAAATTGCCCGTAGGTGTGAATGTGAGTGTGAATGGTTGTTTGTTTGTATTTGCCCTGCTATTGGCTGGCAACCGGTTCAGGGTGTACCCCGCCTCCTGCACGATGTTAGCAAGAATAGGCTCCAGCACAGCACGCCCGCGACCCTAGTGAGGAGAAGTGGCTCAGAAAATGGATGGATGGATTTACGCAACATAAAATGCTGAATAAACCCAGAACAAATACCTGTAACAAATAAATTAAAAATAAAGCTAAATGGGAAATAAAATAATAAATTCAGCTAATCAATAAAATTGTATAATACAAAAATAAACAATGCTAACATGTCTGCCTGCAAATTCATGAATAAAGCTTTAAAATAAATTAAAACAAATAAAAGCAAAAAAAATAAGAATTCATACAGCTGTTACAAAATTAAAAATAAAACATCTGTTGGTAATAAAAAAAACAGATATGAAAAATAACATTGTAAACTTTAAATAAAAACATTGTAAATTGAAAAATATATATACATTTGAAAATTACCTGAAGTAAATGTATTTATAAAATAAATAAATGAAAAATAAACGACACAAAAAAATGTATATGGCTGTTTTATTGCACTCAACCCAATCAAGGGTTGAAGGGCGTGAACCAAAACAAAGTTGAGTTTCGTGTTAGCGGAATGTTGGTTTTATAGCCATTCATCACTGAGAAAAAGTGCCAAATAGCACAACTGCCTGAGTCATTTTTAACTTACAGTCACAATATTAATAGAAAATACCAATGTCCTGGCTAAAAGTAAAAAAAAAAAAAATGACTGAAGCAATTATGCTATTAGGCTAAAGATATGCTGGTTTTAATTTTAAGGCCTCATTCTCAACATTCTTTTGTTTCATCTTCCGTAGGCGAGGAGGCCAAGAATCCCATGCGTTCCATCCCTGTCGGCATCGTGGCCTCCCTGCTCATCTGCTTCTTTGCCTACTTCGGCGTGTCCGCCGCGCTCACCCTGATGATGCCCTACTACCAGCTGAACACCCAGAGCCCTCTGCCCGAGGCGTTCACCCACGTGGGCTGGGCCCCAGCCCGCTACATCGTGGCCGTGGGCTCGCTCTGCGCGCTCTCCACCAGGTGAGGACGACGACAGCTCGCGTGCCGGCCGTGTTTGTATAGCATGTGAATGGCGCCGACCTGTTTGGCCGTCTTCTCCCAGCCTCCTCGGCTCCATGTTCCCCATGCCCCGCGTCATCTACGCCATGGCGGAGGACGGGCTCTTGTTCCGTGCGCTGTCCAGGATGAACAATCGCACCAAGACGCCTTTGCTGGCCACCATTGCTTCTGGCATTGTCGCAGGTAAACTGCCTCACAATGATCAATGACAGCAAAAGCTTTTCTCATTTTTATGGTTCAAGTTGAGATCTCCTCTAAAATTTCTCTTCCTCCGCAGCTCTGATGGCCTTCCTGTTTGACCTCGGAGCTCTGGTCGACCTCATGTCCATCGGAACCCTGTTGGCGTATTCGCTGGTAGCCATCTGTGTCCTCATCCTCAGGTAAAAACCTCATACTCGATAAAAAAATACAGTAATAATATAATTAAGTACAATGTAAAGAATTAAAACTATTTGTGCATCATGATTTCATGCTTTAATTCATGGTGTTGATCCTTCTGTACCTGGCAGCGCCTTGCATGGCAGCAGCCACCTATTGGTGTATGACTGTGCGTAAATGGCTGAACGTGAGGCTTTGTAAAGTGCTTTGGGCACTGTGATGGCGTAGATAAAACTTCTGTTGTGTGCGCCTTGGCCAGTAGTATTAAGTACAATTATAGTCATACCACACGTAGATTTGGTGATGAAACAAAGAAGAATACCGTCACAACTAAGCAACAGCAATATTAGTCATTTTTTTGCCGAGGATAAAGATATCTTGAGTATTGTTGTAGGCTTTGTCTACATCTGTTGCAACTGTTTTGTGTTCAATATATGTTGTTTAAAGGTTTAATCGCGTGCAATTTTGATGCTAGTTTCATTAGCTTGTCTGTTATTTCCCCATTATGTGTTAGCCTTAAAATAGCAGACTTATGTCATTTACAATAAATCAATAACAAATGTGTCATAAGTTTACAAATACTGGCAAAATTTGTGAAATATTGGCAATTTTGAGGAAAATGACATGACTTTATAGGGACCATCTCATTATTTATGATTTGTTTAATAATTGTGCTATTCTGAAATGTCCTCACGATTGAATTAATATTACTAATTATAATTTACAAACCAAATATTTTTATACCATGAATGTAAATGTGTATGTGCAATTCTTTATTTTACTTTATATTTTTACAATAAATCAATCAACAAATAATTTAATAAGGTAAATTAATACAAAAAATAAATATATTTGAATTAACTAAATGTATAGGGCAAAATTGCTAAATGAATGCAAAAAAAAAAAAAAGAGGATTTTTGATCAGGCTGTATTATAGAACGAAGTGGGCCACATTTCGCCCACCCCTTCCCTAAATAAATCCTCTTCCTTAATGTCAAAAGATACCAGCCAGGCACATTGCCCTCATCCAGCCAGACGCAGAAGCTGGTGGAGCTAGTGGAAGGCGAGAAGGTGGCCGTGAGCAGCGGGGACAGCGGCGACGAGTACACAGAGAGCGAGGCGAAGCCCCTCAGTGAGGCTTTCACCTACAAGCTCCTCTTCTTCCCCAGCGCAAAGACCCCCACACACACCTCAGGGAAAATCGTCTATGTGACCACCGCCATCATCTGTAAGTACAGTACAGTGAGCAAGATGACACAAGAATGACAAGACATTTATTATCTTAACCGTGCTGCTCTGTGTGTACGTGCGCACAGCCGTCCTTATCACCATCTTGTGCATCATCCTTGCCAACTCTTTGCCGAAGCTGCTGGCCGGCCACGGTGTCGTGGTGGCACCTTGTATTATTTTGGCTCTGCTGTGCGCCAGCTGCCTTATCGTCATCTGCAGGCAGCCTGAGAGCAAGGAGGCTCTGACCTTCAAGGTAAAATACAGCCGCTCATCTTACAAAACACTCCTCCCTTTTGTTTTGTCCTACACCTCAGTGAGCAACATGCACAAATCTGTCACTGCAACAAAGTGTCAGGTCCATGTCCACATCATATGTGGGTATTTTCCAAAACAGTTTTTCTAGGTCATGAAACTTTCTGTCCACAACAGTGGATTTAAAAGCAATCTCAGTATGGCAGTTAAGTGTATACAAAACAATACAGTGGTGCCTTGAGATGCGAGCGCTGTATGGTGGCAGTGACCTCTACTCAACTCACTTTACAATAGCAGCAGTTTGGCAAATAGTGAACAATATTTCAAAAAAGCTGTTTCATGCCACTCCCAGTGGAAGTTTAAACGAAACAAAAACGAACTACACTTTGTGTATTTAAAACAGCTATAGCATAGCCTTTCAGTTCACTAGCTTAATGCTAACGCTAATTAGCATCTATGGTGCAGCGCTTAACCCTTGAAGCAACATATTGAAAACAAAGGATGCAGGAACAACTTGGACTGACATTATAGGAGTACTCACATTCATATATATTTAATCCTTTGCGTAGAACAATTTATATTAGTGTCATACTGATGAGCTGATTGATTTGTAGGAAGGACACGGCGTGCTGCAATATATGATCCATAATAACACAGGAGGTATATGTCTGTCTTATACTGCCCCCATGTGACCGAGGCGGGCACAACAGAAGAAGGAGCACAATGTCCATTGAATTGATGCGATTTGACAAAAACGGGTTTAATTCTTTTTTTTGTTTGTTTAATTCTATTTAAATATGTCGGCTATGTGTTTGAGTCATAAGCATGGTCAGAGAACAAATTAAACTTGTATCTTAAGGCACCACTGTAGTTTTAGCTATTTGCGACAGGGCTCAGTCTCTATCAAGAATAGTGCATTTTAGGTTCATTCTGAAATTTGACCCATAAGTTGAATATGCCTAACTTCTTGTGAGTAGTGTAGTTTCTCCAGAACCTTTGTGATGAATTCCGCATTGCGGCACTTTATAACAATGTAACTGTATTACTTTGGTCTCCTTTTTAGGTTCCTCTGCTTCCTTGGTTGCCTCTCTTCAGCGTCTTCGTCAACATCTACCTCATGATGCAGCTGGACAACAGCACGTGGTGTCGCTTCACCGTCTGGATGGTCATTGGTATGTTTGAAGACCTCCCACCTTGTCTTACTCTCGCTCATCCACACTGTAGAAAGACTCGTAAAAGTAGAAGTAGTATACTGCAACACTGATGCTATTTGTTAGCCTGTTTCTGGCCTTTTCCCATTATGTGTTAGCATTAAGCTAGCGGACTTATCTTCTGAAAACCTACAGTATGTAGTTTTAAATGCACAACATGCAATTGTTTTTTAGTTTGACAGTAGACCAGGGGTGTCCAACTCATTTTTGTCACGGGCCACATCGTAGTTATGACTTCCCTCGGAGGGCTGCTACAACTGTGAACCCATATAAATGAAAGATTACCTCCTATACTGTAATTACATACAGTATACACAACACATTGATGAACAGGGGGTTTTGAAATCAGAAGCCTATAAAACATGTTTTTAAACGTTTAAATTTCTTTTCAAAGGGGGATTGGTAACAAAAAAATGCTTGCAAATATCTCAATGGTATTACACCAGAACACAATGAACAATTTTGATTTGATTTCGCGGGCCACAAAAATTATGTGGCGGGCCGGATCTGGCCCCCGGGCCACCAGTTTGACACCTGTGCAGTCGAGCGCGCGTGCGAGTGGCAAGCCTCTATTTTTGAAAAATTGTTCACTATCTTGTGAAGTGACAACATACAGGCCTCATATCTCGTAATGTCTCCCGCAGGTTTCGCCATCTACTTCTTCTACGGCATGACGAACAGCAGCGCTAACCGCTCATCCCCGCGCAAGTACGCACCGGCGCTGCAGTCCAAGAGCCCGATTTACAAGGGCACCCCCGACGACAGTGATGTGGAGGGGGCCAACAGCCCCTGATAGCCGCTCACGTGGTCCCGGAGACAGGGGGAGAGTGGGTGAGGCGGTTTGGTGGGAGCACGCCGACTTTGCAACGCTGCTCGAAAGGGAGATGAGGCCACACATCTTTTACCTCTTTTGACATGTAGGCTGGTAATAACTTGATGCTTGGGACACTGTGGCGCATCTTCTCTTTTTTTGTTGTAGTCTGTGCGTGTAGTTAGCATCGTAGCCCGCCCTCGCCACGCGAGCAGTCGTCACATGGCTCTTTTTGTGATCTTAACGTGATCCTCCACCTTCCTCGTCTCCGTTAGTGGGGATGTCGACTAGAGCTTGTGACGCTGCACAGGGAAACATCAACTTCCTGTCTGCGTCCACTGGATTGATTGCACCAGCCTGTTGCTTTGTGTCTGCTGTTTATGTGTGCGTGTGTGTTTGTAAACAGGGTAGTGCCGAAGCTAAACGGGCTTCACGTCTTTGTCATGGACTCAAATGCTGGAAGGTCAATAATGGCACACTATCCATGTTGATGTCACTTACACGACACCTCACAAGTTGCTCTTATTAACTTTTGAATTGTTGAATTTTTCCATAACAAACCTCTTACCCTCACACACTTGTCAACACTAACACTCGTTACAACCAAACTTCAACTTCTCGTTGACAGTGTGCAGTGGACTCTCTGAAGTTGTGACTTCGATTGACTTTCAGTTTTAAGTTCTAACATCAAATCAGTTGTTACCGACAACAAAAATTTCACTTTCAATTCTCACTCGCTTTCAGTGTACGGTGGAACTTCCAAAGTTGTGACGCTGGATGACTTTCAAGTTTTAATTGTTACCAACAACAAAATTTTAACTTTGCATCGACTTTCAGTGTCCAGTGGAACCGCTGAAGTTCTGACGCCGGTTGCCTTTGAAATTGTTCTAACGTCAAATCGAGTATCCACAACAAAACTTGAACTTCTCGTTGAAGTTGTGACATAAGTTGACTTTCAAGTTTCAGTGGAGCCTCCGAAGTTGTGATGTTGGTTCATTTCTGGTTAATACTTTCTAATGGCACGCAAATTTATTTGCTCTGGGCTCACGAGTGCACAAGTGTAAAAAAATAAATGATTAAAAAAAAAAAAGTCCAATTTACCCTAAGATGCCTGACAAGACACGTAATGTGAGGGAATGGGAATTTTATTGGTATTGCTGTATTAAGAACTGTACAATGAATTATAGATGTAATTGATATTTCATGAATTGTGGTAATCAACGTTTTCCCTCTTTGCCATCATTGGTACCCTTCTGTGGTGGCTTTTGTGTCCCCAAAAGCCAAAGAAAAAGCAAAACCTCACCTGAAGTCTCGGTCAATAGACTTGGGAGGTTCCACTGTGGTTGTCACATTTTTTTTTTTTCTACAAAACGCATCGTTCCTCCACACTAAATGAAGTCCATGCAGGTGAGAGGGGCACTCGATGTGCTCATTGATTAATCGATGATGTGTACAGGCTGCCATTTCTAAAGATAGCACTTCTTGACTTATTAGCGTGGGAGACGTTTTGTTGTCATCCACGTTTTAGTTTCAATTGAAACTTGGCAGCTTTGTCTGTTAAGATGAGGTCTCCTATCTGCAGTAGAGCTGTCCTTATTTAAATGTGTACATTAGTGGTGTTTGCGATGATTGGCTTGAAATTCATTCTTTCTCAATCACTTGATAGCGATGTGTTTTTTACACTAGGGGTGGGCCTGCCATGCATTAGTAAACCATTGAGAAATCCACAAAATGGACTCAAATATGTAACAGCAAGCACAAGTTGTAATATTGGGAAAGAGAAAGTACTTTTACGAGCAAGTTAGAATGTTAGGAGTCAATTCGTAACATTACCGGAGAAAAGTTTTAATTGTATGAGGAAAATAGAGTCACAAAGTTGCAAGAATAATGTCATTTTATGTGCAGATTTTTATTTAAAATTTTTTTTTTGTAGGGGGGCATTTTCTCTAATACTGGTAATATTACTAGGGGAAAATAATACTTGGAGAGGAACAGAGTTATATTTTTTTGGTGTAACTTCAACATGTACTCATGTTACATCTTTAGTCTCATTAAATTAAAACAATCTTGTAATATTAAGACTTATTTTGTCCTAAAATTGCAGCTTTTTCTCGTAATATTACATCATTGTTATTCTTGTACTTGATTCTCATCAGATTAGTACTTTTTGGGGTACCTTTACACCTTTATTATAAAATAATATGAAGATATTATAAGATTACGACTTATTGTTGAATTTTTTTAATATAACTTTTAGTACAACAATTCTTGTAAAACGGACTTTTTTCACACGTTTTTTGGTGTTATTAACTTATGACTGGTAATATTACTTAGAATATGACTGTGACATTAAGACATTCTGATATGACTTCATGCTTGTAAAATTAAGATTTTTTTTTCCTGATAGGACTTTATTCTTGTAATGCTATGACTTTATTCCTGATGTAATTATGACTTATCTCATATTTAAAACATGACTGACTCAGAATTTGGGTAATTGTCATTACCTTTTCTGTTGCTAACTTTTTTTGTGTTCAATCGTTTGTTGTTATGGTAAAAAAATGCTGGTAAATATTCTGGGCCTGTTCTCATAAAATTGAGGTTTTTCCCCCCCCCCCTTCATAACACATTTTTTCCCATAAAATTGCAATTTTCTACTGGTAAATTTAAACATTTTATGTGATCGTTGCATCATACATCATGAAGGTAGGCCTTCATAAGTAAAACTTCCCCTGATAGTAACAAGTTTGCCCATCCCTGCTGTTTTAGACAGTGATGTATTTTAGCATGTACAGATTTTAGCGACATTTTTTGTTGTTGATGTTTTGTTCTGTTTTGCAAATGAGGTAATCGTCCTTTCTGACCAAAATGAACTACTTCTGATCACCTTCTGAAATAAAGAATGACCCCTAAGAGTTAATCTATAATGTCATGCCATTTTGAAAGTGTCCCCAATGTATAATTTATGTGCTTTACTGTATATTGTACAGTATTTGTGTAAAAGTGTATTTGTAAAATTCTGTAAATTAGAATCCCAACCCATCCACCATGAGTAAACTTGATGCTGCTGAATTAATGTGGAGGACAAAAATGTTTTATGTTTTTGTTCGATGTGAATCAATAAGCAGTGCCTCAAAAGAATCATCATCTCTTGGGCGGGAAAGCACCAAGGCTGGTTGGGAATTTTTTTAAAGAAAAAAAATTGTAAATCATATAACAAGGTGTATGAGCCCGCTTATCATAACGTTACATCCAGCCCTTGTGCCTTTTAAAAGAATCCCTCTTTATCGAAGCTTTGATATCAATAGCGATGTTTTATTTTTTTTTTGTCTTTTGTTTTATAATGTGTACATATAGCTGTCATGTATAAATAAACCAGGCTGTACTTCTTTTTTTAATAAAAGAAATGAATGAACTCCAGCATTGTCTTTCATGTTAATCAGCATCCACATACAATAAGCAGGCCTAATTTGAGCATTTTTCCTCTCCTGTTTGTGACTGTTATAATAACGCTTTAAGGAACACCTTTTTGACCACAAACGGGGGAGAAACCTTGACAGACAATAAAACAATGCCCACGAGTTTATATTCTTTATCCTCTGCGAAAAGCCACTAATATTACTGCAGATGACTGTGTATGCTACGCTAACGCGCATAACTACGGTTTGAACTCGACTATCATTGGATGGAGGAGTGATACACCCATAAAATGAGACCTCGTTTGTAAGCATTGGATAAGGATTAAGGATTTCATGCCATTTTGTGTGTTAATTCTGCCCAAATTGTCTTGCCCACAAATCAAAGTAAATCATTAGGAAAAATGTGACCAAAAGCTTGACTCTTTGGTAGAAAAATGCCCGGATGTTTCTTATTAGTTGAAAACAAAAATTGTGATGTTTAACACATTCACTGCCATTGACTGCTTTAGAAGTCAAATACAGTATCCATGTTAACTGGGAAGGCTGGCAGTGAATTAAAAGGCCAAATTAAAAAAAGTGACGTTTGGTTGACATGATCACAACATTGAAGCGTCGCCTTTGGCTTGTTAGTCCTAGTAATACCTGAAACAAATTGGCTACATAATGTGATGTTAATTTATGTCAATAATAAAACAAACCACAGCGGAAGCTTAAAAACCCCACTGTGACACAGTGAAACTGTTACGGCATAAAAGGGATACAGATTTTCCATTCTGCGTGACCTAACAGCCGAACAGGACAAAAAAAAAAAAAAACTGCCAACATCTGAATGCAAACCACTTGATGTTTGGGACTTTTTTTTTAATGAGTGCGCCCTCTACTGGTCACACGCCCTGAATGACACCTCCAAAGCCTCACTGATATTTCCACAGTTTATTTTTTACTGATGACACACGTGCTAGGTTATTAATTAATCCCCATAAGACAAAGCCAGCGTTCAAATGAATCATGTTACACATTTGTTACCTTCAGTGGATATCAAAAGTCTACACACCCCTGTTGAAATGCCAGGTTGTTGTGATGTATATGTATATATATAAAATAACCTTTACCAATAAAAGACATATTTTCAAGAGGGGTAGTAAAAATAAACAACTGATGCAATGTAGTTGCACAAGTGTGCACACCCTCCTAAAGGTGACTGTGATCAGA
Organism: Phyllopteryx taeniolatus; assembly: GCF_024500385.1. NCBI lineage: Eukaryota > Metazoa > Chordata > Actinopteri > Syngnathiformes > Syngnathidae > Phyllopteryx > Phyllopteryx taeniolatus. Next base: position 14,983,234 of record NC_084518.1, read on the forward strand.
ATCAATCACATTCAAAGTCATGTTCAACAGGAGTCCGCAACACAGCTGCTTCCATTTAAGGTGCCTCTTATTCACCCTCAATAAAGTTCAACTGTTCTACCAGGCTTTTCAGGGGTGTGTAGACCTTCTATATCCACTGTGCAGGTACATGAATAATAAAACACACATGGACACAGGTTTCCTTCCTCCAAAAGGCACTCAAAAGAGACTCACATCAGCAATTAAAATTTAAAAGCATTGAGTCAAAGTGGATGCATGTTTGACTGTCCCTATGAAGCCAAAAAGGAGTATTAAGGAGTATTCGGGATTATTAAGGAGTATTTGGGCCACATGGAAAATAGTCAATTGAGGGACTTGAAAAGATCCTCAGCAGCACACTACAGAGCCTCAGACATGACATTGGAAAAAAAAGAAAATAATATGTGCACACAAGTTAGTATTTTGTGTGCACAAATTATTATTTTTTCCGCATGTCATGTATGGGGCTTTGTAACACACAATACCACTCTGTTTGTCTTTTTCATGTTGTATTACTTTTTTTCTTATAACGTCACAACTTTATTGTTGCGACATTGTGATTTTTTTTCCCTGTGAAAAGACAAGGCTTTTTTCTCATAATTTTACAAAATGATTGTAAAATTTAAAAAAAATTTCTCTTTCGTCGTGAAAAATTAACTAAATAAAATTTATTAAAAAAATCAAAAATTTGATTCTTTCAATATTGGAAGATCTAAAATTAAGTGTTTGTTTCTCTAAAATGATGATTTTTTTTCTCGTAAAATCACAACTTTATTCTTTTAAGATTGTTACTTTTTACTTGTAATATTATGGCCATTTTCTTGTAAAATGGCATGTTTTTTTGTCTCGTAATGTTAACAAATAGCAACTTAACTTTTCATGTGATGACTATTTTTTGTAAAATTATGACCTATCCTCAAAAATTTTATTTTTCTTTGGAATTGCTTTTGTCTTAATATCATGACTGTAATGAAACAATTTTTTTATCATGAAATATTTTTTATGGGACAATTACTACTTTATTAAAAGCAATTTATTTCACATATTAGTAAAAGTATGTAAAAGCATGACTGTTTTTGTAAAACTATGACCAATTTCTTGTTAAAAAAGTGTCTTTTTTCTTCAGAATTTCTTTTTTTTTATTGGCTGGCAACCAATTCAGGGTGTACCCCGCCTCCTGCCCAAAGTTAGCTGGAATAGGCTCCAGCACGCCCGCGACCCTAGTGAGGAGAAGCGGCTCAGAAAATGGATGGATGGATGGATTGATGGATGAAATACCATGACTTTTTTTTCTTGTCACGTTGCTATTTTTTAGTCATAAAGGATTTTTGTCGTACCAATAAATTTGTATTAATTGCAATTTCTTTCCCACATTACTTCAACTTTATCCATGTAACATTATCATTATCATTCTTGAAAAAAAAATCCTTATAACTCGGAAGTTTTTTCTGTGAATTTACGACCTTTTCTGGTATGCTTATGACTTTATTCTCACTTAATAGCTTTTTCATAATACTTTATTCTTAAAAAATGTATATTACAAATTTCTCTGAAAATTATGTTTTTTTTCTGTCAATGTTAAGACTTTTTTTCTGGTAATTATTTTTTGGTTAGGAATTTGCCTACTTTTTATTTTTGTGATTTTTAGTTGTGGCCCTAATACTCCTTGGTACTATTTATTGTTGGGTTGTGAAGTGAGAGTATCGCCTCTTTCTGACTATATACATGTACTGTACATAAAGTTTCTTGTATTTGTATGTCCACATTGAGGTGAAGAGGCTGTCTAATTTCTGTTGAGTTGTGTATCCACATGAGTGTCAATAGTCATTACAAATTGTGTTTAAGTGTAAGTGCGCATGTCAAAAAAGCAGCAAAGCTACCATGTTGAACGACACGAGGGGGCTTCTTGTGCTTTTAATCGAGAGACCAACGTGTGATTTGCACCGAGCAAGTAGTCAACACATGACAAGTAAAGCGTGTTACTGCAACTTGGAAATAGTTTAAGAAAGAGCGGGGCCCGCAGTGTAGTCATAGACGAAGTGAGGGCCCATCTCCAACAGATGGAGTCCAAAAGAAATGTGCTCAGCAGAGGCACTGGCGACCCGCCTTGGTGACCTCCTCCGAGGAGTGCACGGTGTTCGGGACCAGTCCACTCTTGACGCCCTCCCAGCCGTCCTGGATTTTGATGTCGCCGCCGCGCACCAGCTCGAAGATCTGCCTCGTCAGGTCCATGAAAGCCTTCAGGAGACAAAATACACTCAAATGAGCCACTGAGAGCGGGCTAACTCTATCAAGTTAAGTGCAGAATTCTTTCAGATCAATATTGCTCAAAACCAAAGGTTAGTTCCAATTTTGACATTTAAGGGGCAGTCCATGACTGCCCGTTTCCTGAGTCATCAGTGTAAGACTGGGCCAACTAACATTTCGCCCATAAAAACAGGCTTCACTACCCGCTAAAACACCCTAGAATAGAAAGCGAGGTTCAGAGATTGATATAAGACTCAGAAAGTACTTTTTAGTGCTTTAGCTTGGGCCCGCCGCACCCCGTGCAAAGTGGCCAAACCCAACTTGGACTGGACCATCCATCCATCCATTTTCTGAACCGCTTCTCCTCACAAGGGTCGCGGGCGTGCTGGAGCCTATACCAGCTATCATCGGGCAGGAGGCGGGGTACACCCGGAACTGGTTGCCAGCCAATTGCAGGGCACATACAAACAAACAACCATTTGCACTCACATTCACACCTACGGGCAATTTAGAGTCTCCAATTAATGCATGTTTTTGGGATGTGGGAGGAAACCGGAGTTCCCGGAGAAAACCCACGCGAGTACGGGGAGAACATGCAAACTCCACACAGGCGGGGCCGTGCTGCCTGGACTGGACCATTGCAAAAAAAAAAGACAGTTGGCGAGTCACACCCGCACATTGAGTGATGTGGTCTACGGATGCCCTGCGGCGTTAAACGGCGAGCTTGTGTGGGCTTTTGAGGTTCCACATACAGTATGTACTTTTACACTTTTATTAAACCATAAAAAGATAGCATGACAGTCAAGGAAGAAGTGGGTGGCTACAGAGAGAGAACGTGGGCGAGTGTAAAAGAGAAGAAGGGATATACTGTATTGAGGGCTTTCTTGCCGCCATTCACTTGAATGTTACCAGCGGAGTATGTAGATAGCTTGCGTGAATTTTCCCAATAGAGACTGCAAGCTACGCTATTTCCTCCACAGGTATATGAAACTATAAATATAGTTAAGTATTGTTCTAAAACAAAATATACATGTATGTAACTTTATATACTGTGTTTGTATGGCTTGGCGGCAGCGTGGCGGCTGACTGGGTCTTGCTAGTTTAAAACGCAGAACTATATTTTTAGCATGTGGGAAAGTTTATGTGCATTTTGATCGGCTGTAATCTGTGATGTTGCTACATCGTGCAACAGTGATTCCGACCACACTGTGCGAGAGTTCAGTCGGGTTCTGCTGCATTGCTCGTTGTGCAGCCGGCATAAAACTAATCCTGTAAGGTTGTATCATTTATTCCTTGAATGCTGCATTTTCCCCTTGGTATTCCAACTTTTTAGTGGGAGTATTGTAAAAAGCTGAACAAACCATCTCCACGTTGATGGCGTCTCGTGCAGACGTCTCCACGTAGTTCATCCCGAAGGCCGCCGCCAGCTTCTCTGCCTCCTGCCGGCTCACCTGCCGCTGGGCCTCCAGGTCGCACTTGTGGCCCACTAGCAGGAAGACGATACTCTGCGGCTGAACATGACTCTGCGCCTCCTCCAGCCAGCTGTGCACGTTCTGGAACGAGCGGCGGTTGGTAATGTCAAAGAGCAGGAGCCCGCCAACAGAGTTACGGTAGTAGGCTCTGGTGATAGACCTGGGGAGGTAATAACTAGTATTTAGGATGAGCTATTTCAACAAAAAGATGCAACAAAGGCATAAACATGAAAAATTAACAAAAGTGGACTAAGAATTGACCCTTGTGGGACTCCCATTCATTTACAGTCAAGCGCTGTCTTTTATAAAAGTGCAGTTGTGCTTTGACTTAGGAGTTGATCACACTCGTAACTCAAAACACTCGTATCTCAAATTATGTTTGGCCATTGAAATGAATGGAAATGCCATTCTTCTGTTCCAGCGTCCCAAAAAACATCCACAAACACTTTTGTCATTTTTTTAATAAGAAAAATAGCACTCTACAATATTGTAAAGGCATTAAATATCATGGTAATTCAATGGGTATTGTTCTGCTCATTCTGCTGTGTGTATATTGGCCACTAGGGGCAGTATAATACATACAGATTCACTACATATAGGTTTGATGATGAAACACAGAAGAAGACCTTCACAAATAAGCTGCAGTAATATCAGTTTTTTTTTTTTGCAGATGATAAAGAATATATGCCTGAGTATTGTTATATCTGTCTGCAGCTGTTGTTATTGTGTTTCTTGAAATATTAGATGTTAAAGGTTTATAATTACCGCACAATTGATGCTGGCTTCGTTAACGTGTCTACGGCGTTTTACATTGTGTTTTAGCATCAGGTTAGCAGGTTAGCAGGTTAGCATCAAGTTAAACATTAACTTGTCTTACGAAAGTAAGACAAGTTAATGTTGCTTAGGTAAATAGACAATAGTTATCTTAGTTGCAACGGTCTTCTTTATGTTTTTACAGAGTACAAAACTGTAGTGTGGTATTTTTCTTATTCAAAACAAATTTTGCTGGTTTTTGGGGTTCTGGAACCACTTAATGGCATTTCTATTCATTTCAATTGGGAAAGATGATTTGAGTTACGAGGTTGGTCACGGAATGTAGTACACCCACAAATCAAGGCAGCACCGTATTTTTGTTTTGTATTACAGTGGTAAATGTCACCTGAACCTCTCCTGGCCAGCAGTGTCCCAGATCTGGAGCTTGACCCTCTTGCCCGGCTCGATCTCCAGCAGACGCGAGAAGAAGTCCACGCCAACGGTGGGGTCCGACACATGGGCGAAATGACCCTCGGTGAACCTGCGGATCAAACAAGACTTGCCCACCGTGGAGTCTCCGATCACGATCAGACGGAACTGGTAGAGCCAGATCGTGTCCATGTCAAGTCTGTCGAGAAAGCACAATTTACAGTCACAATTGACTAGAAGAACACAGTGGGCTAATTCCATTTTGTCATTGTTAAATTAAGTGCAGAAATTAATACAGGCATGTCTTTACTTTTCCTGATTCATCAGTGCAACACTGGGCCAACTCCCATTTACAAGATGAAACCAGGCTTCATCTTCTGCATAAACATCCCAGTAAGTGAGATTCACAGATTCAAAAAACACTCAGAAAGTTAAGTCATGCTTTGCAACTGTGACAACTCCCATTTGCAAGATGGCCGCACCCATGAAACCTCCACCTTCACCTCCAGCCAAAACATCCTAGAAAGTGAGGTTAAGAGATTTTACTGTTTTACTGTTAGTGAACGTTAATGGTCTTTCATGAAATATTGATAGATTTGACGAATGATTTGACTTAGACCACTATTGCGCTAAGCTTTTTTTTTTTTTTGTAATCTCTGTTCCTTTTATTTTAGCCAACCTCGATGACATCGACCGGAATCCAACCCATGAAACTGAAAATCATAGCAGTACCTCGGATTAAATGAATGACTATCCAATAAGATCAAAGTCCTAAATCATTATACAATATTTGACAAAATGCCAAAATCTGAGGAAAACCACAATTTCTGTAAAAACAAGTATCCAGAAGAAGCAATCATGGCCATATAACGATATAAATCCCCCAGATTTTAATGCAGCCATAAAATATGAAATCACTGTCCCGCAAAATAACAAAGGTGGAGTTAGCCTACTAGTTCTTGGTGTCTCAATTTTACAAGTAAACATACGTCCATCCTCATTAGGGTTACAGGTGTGCTGTAGCCTATCCCATCGGACCTTGGGCAAGAGGCGGGGTACACCCCGGACTGGTCGCCAGTCAATCGCAGGGCACATACAGTATAGACAAACAAACACTCACACCTATGGACATTCTAGAGTCTTCAATGGACTTCTCCACTTTGAGGCAGATGTGCTAAGGCACTGTGCTGCCCTAATAACACACGTTTTCTTTTTTTTTTTCATAATTTCTTTTATGGAGGAAAAACGCCCCCATCTCTTAAACAGTGTAGTTGTACCTAATAAAGTGGGTGACAAAAGTATTTCGTTATGAGTGCCTGTATTTATTCATTCTTGAAATTAATTATTTTCTGATTTATTTATTTATGATAAATAATAATAAATTGTAAAAAAAAAAAAAGTTCATATACATTCAACATTTGTGTTGTATTTTATTAAATAATTGGTTAGATAAAATGTATTTATTCATTCATGTATATGATTAAGTAATTGGTTAACTTCTTTCTTTAAAAATAAGATTTTTGCAACATTTTTTAAAATTATATTTTATTATATAATTGGTTAGTTAGGATATATTTAGTCATTTAAAATGCATTCATCTCATTTAAAACATTAATTCATACACGCCGAAAAAAATAAATAGCCAAATAAATAAAAACAATTAAATCGAAAAATTTAGGGTAATTACATTTCGTAGAACTACTATTATTATTATTGGCGGCACGGTGGACGACTGGTTACAGCGTCAGCCTCACAGTTCTGAGGTGCGGGGTTCAATCCCCGTGCCCGCCTGTGTGGAGTTTGCATGTTCTCCCCGTGCCTGCGTGGGTTTTCTCCGGGCACTCCGGTTTCCTCCCACATCCCAAAAACATGCATTAATTGGAGACTCTAAATTGCCCCTAGGCATGACTGTGAGTGCGAATGGTTGTTTGTTTCTATGTGCCCTGCGATTGGCTGGCAACCAGTTCAGGGTGTACCCCGCCTCCTGCCTGATGACAGCTGGAATAGGCTCCAGCATGCCCCCGACACTAGTGAGGAGAAGCGGCTCAGAAAATGGATGGATGGATGGATATTATTATTATTATTACTGTATTTGGTCCAATTTCAGTCTTTACAAAGTCGTCCAGGGACCGAAACTAAATTAATGAACACAAAATTGAGCGACAAATGATTCCGAATGATCAACACTTGTGAAACAAATATTTGCCCCGTTTGGGCCAGTTTTGATTTTGATTCATTTATTTATTTTTAATATTGCATGGGAGTCCGCATCCAATGCTTTTGCTGGCCCCTTGTGGCCCGCGAGCCGCAGGTTCCGCATCCCTGCTGTAGGCCTTACCAGTTAGCATCCAGCTACTGCACTAATATACGATACATAATACATCCATCATCAATCCAGTCAATATGAGCAGATGCTTACTTACCTTGAAGCTGAGAGCTCAATATGTGTAAAACACAATAAGCCCCATATCGACGGCGATGCCTTCAAAAACAAACCTCCGCATAGGAGAGAGAGAGAGAGAGCGAGAGAGAGAGAGAGAGAGAGAGAAACAAAACAAAACACTGTTGTTGTTTACCAGCTGTGCATCGCTTTAAAAACAAACTATGAAATGGATCATTAAATGGCGTCTTAAGCACAAAGACGCGCGTATTTGCGTTGCTATTTGCGATGAAATGGCAGCCAGGAGGACGAGAAACACGACGGCATCACACACACACATCCGCTCGCCCTCATCAGCACCGTTGTTCACGTTTGCATTTACCGTAAATGCACGCGCAAGAGGCGCAGCGCAAATCGGCCGTCAGCCGTGACGCCTTCGCGGTCGTCGGAGATTTCGGAGCACCATCTAAACTCAAACAATGCAGCACTTGATATGGCATTATGCTGTGATTAGCTAAAACAGCAACCACCAGTTGTTTGAATGCAAATATTCACTGTACTTATGCCGAGCATTTACAATGCAGTATTATTTCACAAAGCTATTTTACGTGTCATATATAATGATGAAAAATAAAATTCAACAATGAGTGTGGATTATTATTGTACTTCTAAAACTAATCATACTTTATACCAAAATTATTTTTCAATATTTTATTTAATTGAAATATTGTAAACAACATAAATATTACTGAAATTAACAATTTCATTTTTAATTAAACTATTGCCTAATTCATTGTAATTAGTTTAACTGTAATATATATATATATATATATATATATATATATATATATATATATATATATATATATATATATATATATATATATATATAATTAAAATACATATTAAATAATTTGTAAATTAACTATAATTGTAATTAATTATAAATAAAAAAATACAAAATAGCATGAATGATTAAACAATTAGTTTTACATTTTTAAAAATTAAACAATTGGTTGATTACCGACGAGAATAAAAATGAGAATAAATGTTTCTATTTAGAAATATTTTTATTGATTGTAATTCAATTAATTTTGAATAAATACTATAAATTAGTATTAATCACATTTTATTTTAAAAATCAGTTTTGCATTTCTTTAAAATAAATAATTGGTTAATTAATAATAATGAATTTAAACAATAAAATTTAAAAGAACCAGAATTTTTTGTTGTTAAATTAAATAATTCCCCATTTTTCACATTCCATAATTGGTTAAATAATTATAATTAAATACAAATAATTACTTAACATTATTTTTAATAAAACAGAAATAAAAAATTAATAATTATAATGAAGTTAATTGTAACAAATGTTTTCTAATTAAAATAAACGTTTTTCTACATTGGCAAATTTATTATAATCCAATTAATTATAAATAACAAAATGAAAGAAATTGCATGAATTGAGTGGATTGATTCGTTTTTTTATCAAAACAATTTTACCAACTGCATTTTATTTCAGATAAACATTTGAACTTTTTACAAGTGTTTGCTTTTGAATGAACCTGTTTTTGATCATGTTTGCTCTGTTGTTGTTTTGTTTCTGTTTTATGTCCTCTCGACATCATTGGAAATGATCTCGACATTGAAAGAAAGGTTTGCATGAATGAATGAATGAATACGACATTCATTGCGATTTCAGGTTTCTGTTGGGAGATACTCCGAAATCCCACATTTCAGTCAAGCACATGAACACAGCAGCATCTCCCATGGGAGTCGCTCCCAGCCAGGAGTCACGTAGGAGTGGGAGGTCCGCAGAGGTCAGAACTCCTCATTTTCAAGCGGTCCTCTCCAATACGACATGGAAAGCAAACACATTGCGAGTAAATGACCACTCCAAACTCTCGGTTTTGCAACCTCCACTTGTAACTAAGTTCTAGTTGTTGAGGGACTTTTGCTTTTGAGCCATGCAGCGGGAGCTCCTGTTCAAAGTGTTGGTGATCGGGGACCTGGGCGTGGGCAAGACGTCCATCATCAAGCGCTACGTGCACCATATCTTCTCGCAGCACTACCGCGCCACCATCGGTGTCGACTTCGCCCTCAAGGTGCTCCAGTGGGACCCGGACACCGTCGTCCGCCTGCAGCTCTGGGACATAGCAGGTGAGGACACACTACAAATATTTACATGACTCTTGTTAAGTCCATTTTTCACATATACCTACTTTACCAGAGTATTTGACAAAAGTTATCTGTAAAGTGATGCATCGAGATACAAATTTAATATGTGACCACACTCGTAATTCAAAACACTCTAATTATCTTTCCCCATCAAAATGAATGGAAATGCTATTAATCCGTCCCAGCCTTACTCCAATTCAATGGAATTGTGCCATTCCTTCTGGTGTGCGTCCCTTGGCCAAATGGGCTCAGTATGAGACGGACACACCGACATATGTGAAGGAGATGGTCGCAACTGCTCAGTAGGCCACAGTAATATTAGCCATTCTGCCCAGAGGAAAATGAATATATGCATGTGAGCATTGTTATATTGTCTGTATTGCTGCACTGTGTGTGTTGTTGAAAGTGTTATGACACTGCAACACTCATCCTATTCATTTAAGCCGTTTGGCATTGTTTGTTAGCATGAAGCGACATGGAACAAAGGCAAAGCAATGTGGTTGTTTTAAATACACAAGTTGTAATTCTCTTTGTTTGATGTTTAGTTTGACAGTAAACCAACTAGGAGTGGCAATAAACGTCTTGACTCCAATTTTTGTCTGCCAAACACACAAAAACATGGCCTGCTTGAGAAGGTTACAAAATGTTAAACACTAAAAGATATTACACTATTCTTTTTTAAATTCAGGAAATTACAAAAAAAAATAAAGCACATTAAAAAACGTTTAAGGAAAATTTGTCATGTGATCTTTTTAATTTATTACCTTAAATGAATTTAAATCAAATAATTGTTGATTAATTCTCATTTATTACATTATACCAATATCTGTAAATGAATATGAATTAATATTATTATTATTATCCATCCATCCATTTTCTGAGCCGCTTCTCGTCACTAGCTTCGCAGGCATGCTGGAGCCTATACCAGCTATCATCGGGCAGGAGGCGGGGTACACTCTGAACTGGTTGCCAGCCAATCGCAGGGCACATACAAACAAACAACCATTCGCACTCACATTCACACCTACGGGCAATTTAGAGCTGTCAATTAACCTACCATGCATGTTTTTGGGATGTGGGAGGAAACCGGAGAGCCCGGAGAAAACCCACGCAGGCACGGGGAGAACATGCAAACTCCACACAGGCGGGGCCGGGGATTCTAACCAGTCGTCCACCGTGCCGCCTATTATTATTATTATTTATTAAATTAAATCTAAGAAGTTTTTTATATATATTTTTAGTTTAATGAAAATTAAAAAATGTTTTTCTTCATTTAAGATTTCAAATGAACTATTATCAAAAAACAATTTTACATTTATTTAAATCAACCATTTGGTTAATTATTATAATTACATGATTTTTGAATAATATATTTTTAATGAGCTTGACTATTAATTAATTTTAAAAATATTTTATATTTATATTAATTAAATACCGGTATATAAATAAATTGTTTTTTCTAAATGTGAAAAAATATGGTAATGAATGCTCATCACATATTTTTTAAATTAAAATTATAAAAGTAAATTAATAATTATTCCACTACATTTTATTTGGAATATAACACATTTAAAAGTTAAATGTTATATCACATTTTAAAAAAAACTTTTTTTGAATGTATTTTTCAGAATGTTTTAATAATATTCAAAATTTTTTGCTGTGTCAGACCAAGCTTTTTTTATTATTTTTTTTTTTATTTAACGTTTAACTGCTTAGCACGTTGACCTACAAAACACAGAATTGGTTTTAGAATGTTTTATGAACACAAGGACATCTCTGAATTGAGTGAACTTGAAGCATATTATTACACAAAAAAAATCCCATATATTTTCTACAGATGTTATGGCAACACCGTCTCTATGGAAACATCCAGGTAAATTAATAAGAGACTGTGTGTGTTGTTTGTGTGTGTGTGTTCCACAACCCCTCCCCATGCCAGTCATTTGTTGCCTGCTTGTGGAATGTGGCCAGCGACTCCCATGTGGAAAACGTCAGTCACATGGCGGCCACCGTGGAATCAAAACATGCAAAAGCTAACAAGTGTTTTTTCCCTCCTGCTCCCAGCGGAAATAATGGAGATTGGTCTGGTTCTGTGTCAAACTGTTGCCGTCGTGAAAGGTTACAGGCCAGGATTTAATTAATGTTCTAAACAGTTGTAGTGTAAATATACATCGTTTAAAAACAAACAGTTGTTAAAGATAAAATGTGTTGTACAAAAAAGTTAAATACAGTGGAACCTCGATAGAATGTACTAAAAGGGGAGAGGGGTCGTCCGATATAACCGTTACATTGAGGGACTTTTTTTTAGGTCACATGCACCCAGATTACAGAACAGTACAAAATTATAGTTTTGTAGGTTTTTTCGTGGCCTAAAATGCCCAGTACAGTACAAAGTTATTGTAAATAAATATTTTTTTTAAAAAAGCTTGAAAATGTTTTAAAGTTTCACATTTTATCCAAACTTACCACGCTGGTGTGCTTGGTCATGGTGACATTGTTGACGTACAGTACTCATCATAGGCGAGGCACTTTCATGAGCCGCAAGGAATTACGGTGCTTCCTAGTTCCAAATCTGTTGCCATAGGCGAATTTTTTTTTTTACTGTACCAAAATAGCATGTTCCATACTCCAGAGACTTAGGTTTTGTATTCCTCAGAGTTAACATTGCCGGCCTCCCTCTCTCTCTCTCTCTCTCTCTCTCTCTCTCTCTCTCTCTCTCTCTCTCTCTCTCCCTGTCTGTCTGCGTGCACTCTACCGCACAATAGACAATAGATATAACCAGAGATGGGTAGAGTAGACAAATATTGTACTCAAGTAAGAGTACTGTTACTTTAGAATAATATGACTCAAGTAAATTTAAAAAATTGTCATCCAAATATTTACTTGAGTAAGAGTAAGAAAGTACTCAATGAAAAAACTACTCAAGTAAAGAATAACTTGTGAGTAACTTCTGATTTAAATTTTGTTTTAAGTCAGAGCATGAACATCAAATAAAATAAGAAAAAAAAAATAATATATGGGAGTCGACACACACCTGCCACAATTTCAATTTTTAACTGCCCAAAAACCAACAACACATGCATGGGGCCCAACAGAAACGCTATTTGCTTTATTCGCTTAAATGACTTCACGAAGAAGCTGTTTGCTGACCATAGGGGTAGTGCTAATTTTGCCATATCCACTGCCAAAACAACAATAGAAACATCTGCAACTTACCGCAAGGTGTTTTCTCAAGTTAGAAGTGGGCTGAAATATCCAAGTTTGGGCAGTCACAATTTAAGAGCTGCATGATGAAGCTGTTGTTTTTTTTGGAGTCTGTAAAATAAACACAGTCGCATGGATTTTGATTGGCTTGCGAAGGCTACGTGCGCGGTCATGTGACTGCCTTGTGTTGTCTGATTGGTGAAAAATGAGTCATTTTGATTGGCTTGTGAAGGCTACGTGTGCGGTCATGTGACTGCCTTGCGTCGTCTGATTGGTGAATTGGAGTCAAATGACATTAGTGATCCCGTTTGATTGGCGCAACGGACATGCAACCGACACGCAAGAATGAATATGTAGCGAACGGCATGTCGATCATGGTAACGAAGTAAAAGTATCGATCCTTCACAAATACTCCAGTAAAAGTAACAAGTACGGTGCATTTAAAGTACTCTGACAAGTACAGTTTATGGAAAATGTTACTTGAGTAAACGTAACGGAGTAAATGTAGAGCGTTACTACCCACCTCTGGATATAACCATCATCACATGGCCGTCACGTCAATGCCCTACATTCAGCATGACTGCCATGTAGGCATGTCTTTTGGAACTTGAGCTATTTTTTGTTGTTGTTGTATACATGTGATCCGGAAATACGTCAGTCCCATTCTCTGTCTGCATTGCGCCTCAGCGCCAGTAAACAACAGTGGCCAATTCTGGAACTAACAAACTTTGTCAACGGCAGTTTAAGTGACAAATGCAAAAAAAATTTCGACACATCGTTCAGTCCCGACGGTCCGTTTTATCCGATATCCATTATATCAATTTTATCGAGATTCCACTTGTACAACTGAACTGTATTTAGGTAGTGGTTCTTTCCTGTACCACTCGAGAAAGCCTTCTGTACCACTTTCGGGGTGTTGTAATGTTCAGGTTCCACTGTATACAATGGATATAAAAAGTCTCCATATCCATCTTCAAATGCCAGGTTTTTGTAATATAAAAAAAAAAAGTTTTTAAATGAGACCAAGATACTGTAAGTCATTTCATACCCTTTTCCACCCTTAATGTGAGCTACAACCTGTACAAATCAAAAAAAAACTTTTTGAGAGAAGCCAAAATAAACAACTGAGATGATGTGGTTGCACACCTAACTGGGGGTGTGGCTGTGTTCATAATGAACCAATCACATTCAAATTTATGTGAAATGCAAGTCAGCACACAACAAGCCCAAATCAATTTCAGATGTTCTTGTAGGCTTTACGTGACATTTCTGCACCATATATGTCACTAATGAGCTACACAAAGGGAGTGTATCGTTTCCGTCGGGTGGAAACCTCGTATCTCCATATATGGTCAATTTGGTATTTATTTATTTATTTTTTTACAAATTTGTTTGTCCCCGCATCCTCTGTTATTTTTATATATAATATATATATAGAATAGCTTGAGAACAAATCTCTCAACCCTCTTGGACACTTCAACTGTCTGGTTGTAAAACTCTGCCTCTTCGCTCGCTCCGTGGGAGCTGCGGAGGCATCTTGTTGCCTCAAGACTGAAAATCTGAATGTTTTTAGACGTTTACATTAGATACATTTGAGTAAGCCTGTTTTGTTAAAAATGGGTGGCTGTAATGCTTCAGTGTAGAAAGACACACCAGCAACGAAGCTAAGTTTGCATGCAGCTTAATTCCCGCTTAGTTTACTGCTTAGTCAACTTATTGTTTTATTTATTGCATCACTTTTTTTAATGTATTCAATGAGCGATTGAGGATAATTTTGGGGTGGTGTTGTGTTGATGTTGTTGCACAATGATACAGGTATATGATGGCAATATAAGGTATAATTCCAACTTGAATGATGCAGCGTTTGGTCACTCAAGCAAGATAGCGTTTATTGCATTACCTGAAAAGGAATTGTTTTGGAAATGCGACGATTTTGCCCAACAGCGACGATATACAGTATATTGTGTCCTAGGACAAGAGCGCTATGGCAACATGACGCGCGTCTACTACCGGGAGGCAGTGGGCGCGCTGGTGGTCTTCGACAGCACGCGAGCGTCCACATTTGACGCTGTGCTCAAGTGGAAGGACGACCTGGACTCCAAGGTCAGAACATTCAGCAGACATTTCTCATAAACTGACTTCTGTTCCTTATGTTATGATCATTCTTATGCTGTTTTACTTTTTCGCTGTTTCGGAATTCCCCCTTGTCCCTTCAAAGATCAACAGACAGATAGATGGGACAGTTTCAAATACCTCCCGTGAATATCACCCCCACTGTCCTATAAATCTACACATATACACCACTTGGACATTTTTTTGAATCAATCAATCTATCAATCTATCTATCTATCTATCTATCTATCTATCTATCTATCTATCTATCTATCTATCTATCTATCTATCTATCTATCTATCTATCTATCTATCTATCTATCTA
This sequence comes from Phyllopteryx taeniolatus, assembly GCF_024500385.1. Classification (NCBI taxonomy): domain Eukaryota; kingdom Metazoa; phylum Chordata; class Actinopteri; order Syngnathiformes; family Syngnathidae; genus Phyllopteryx; species Phyllopteryx taeniolatus. Next base: position 14,998,352 of record NC_084518.1, read on the forward strand.
TCTATCTATCTATCTGTCTGTCTATCTATCTATCTATCTATCTATCTATCTATCTATCTATCTATCTATCTATCTATCTGTCTATCTATCTGTCTATCTGTCTATCTGTCTATCTGTCTATCTATCTATCTATCTGTCTATCTATCTATCTATCTATCTATCTATCTATCTATCTATCTATCTATCTATCTATCTATCTATCTATCTGTCTGTCTATCTATGTATCTATCTATCTATCTATCTATCTATCTATCTATCTATCTATCTATCTATCTATCTATCTATCTATCTATCTATCTGTCTATCTATCTACCTATCTATCTATCTATCTATCTATCTATCTATCTATCTGTCTATCTGTCTATCTATCTATCTATCTATCTATCTATCTATCTATCTGTCTATCTGTCTATCTGTCTATCTATCTATCTGTCTATCTATCTATCTATCTATCTATCTATCTATCTATCTATCTATCTACCTATCTATCTATCTATCTATCTATCTATCTATCTATCTATCTATCTATCTGTCTATCTGTCTATCTATCTATCTATCTATCTATCTATCTATCTATCTATCTATCTATCTATCTATCTATCTATCTGTCTATCTATCTATCTGTCTATCTATCTATCTATCTATCTATCTATCTATCTATCTATCTATCTATCTATCTATCTATCTATCTGTCTATCTGTCTATCTATCTATCTATCTATCTATCTATCTATCTATCTATCTATCTATCTATCTATCTATCTATCTATCTGTCTATCTGTCTATCTGTCTATCTGTCTAGCTATCTATCTATCTATCTATCTATCTATCTATCTATCTATCTATCTATCTATCTGGCTAGCTGCTTGTTTTAGTTCATTTTCCCGCATTGCACTCTGTGATCCATTAGCATGGCTTGGATGATAGACAGTCACTCGTCAAGTCCAATATTATCCAAATGTGACATGAGGATATATTTGGTACACTTCAATCCCATTTTTTGTCCGCAGGTGACACTGAACCACGGGAGGCCCGTTCCCGCGGTCCTCTTAGCCAACAAGGCCGACCAAGCGACGTGCCAGCAGCCCAGACTGGACGCCTTCTGCAGAGACAACGGCTTCGTTGGCTGGTTCCTGACCTCGGCCAAGGTATACTGTACAGTGCGTTGTGTTACCATGTTTAACATCGAGTGCTTCACTTGGGTTAAATCACACAGAGGGACACTCCAACAAGACAAACCGTTGTTATTCCCAAATAACTCAACAGATCATCATCCCTATGCCTTTCCAGTAACATGGTACCAAGTTGGTGCCAAGTAATTACGACTGTAGTTACATTTTCTTTCCAAACCCTTTTTCAAAGGTCTTTTAGCCATGAGTGATGCAACACAAGAAACTGACTAAGCGGTCTAATAGGCAGAAATTAATCTAGTGTACGCAATAAACCGAAGCAAAACAGCTATCCATTTTGATCAAAACATCCATCCATCCATCCATTTTCTACCGCTTATCCGAGGTCGGGTTGCGGGGGCAGTAGCTTTCGCAGGAACACCCAGACTAGCCTCTCCCCAACCAGCTCTTCCGGGGGGATCCCGTGGCGTTTCCAGGCCAGCCGAAGGATGTAGTCTCTCCAGCGTGTCCTGGGTCATCCCCGGGGTCTCCTTCCGGTGGGACGTGCCCAGAACACCTCACCAGGGAGGCGTCCGGCAGGCATCCGAATCAGATGCCCCAGCCACCTCATCTGGCTCCTCTCGATGTGGAGGAGCAGCGGCTCTACTTTGAGATCCTCCCAGATGACCGAGCTTCTCACCGTATCTCTAAGGGAGAGCCCGGATACCCTGCGGAGGAAACGCATTTCGGCCGCTTGTATCCGGGATCTTGTTCTTTCGGTCACGACCCACAGCTCGTGACCATAGGTGAGGGTAGATCGACCGATAAATCGAGAGCTTCGCCTTCCGGCTTAGCTCCTTCTTTACCACAATGGATCGATACAAAGTCTGCATCACTGCAGACGCTGCACCGATCCGCCTGTCGATCTCTCGTTCCATTCTTCCCTCACTCGTGAACAAGACCCCAAGATAATTGAACTCCTCCACTTGGGGCAGGATCTCATCCCCGACCTTGAGCCGTCACCTTATCGTGGTGGAGGGGTTTGTGTGTCCCGATGATCCTAGGACCAAAGTTGTCTGGGGCTTCACGCCCCTGGTAGGGTCACCCATGGCAAACAGGTCCTAGGTGAGGGACCAGACAAAGCACGGCTCAAAGACCCCTTATGACGAAGACAAAAAATTGACTCAGGTTTCCCTTGCCTGGCACCCCTCTGGAGCCAGGCCTGGAGGTGGGGCTCGAAGACGAGCGCCTGGTGTCCAGGCCTGCACCCATGGTGCCCGGCCGGGCACAGCCCGAAAGGGTGACGTGGGTCCCCCTTCCCATGGGCTCACCACCTGTAGGAGGGGCCATAAGGGTCGGGTGCAGTGCGAGCTGGGCAGTGGCCGAAGGCGGGGACCATGGCGATCCGATCCCCGGCTACAGAAGCTAGCTAGGGACGTGGAATGTCACCTCCTTGGCAGGGAAGGAGCCTGAGCTGGTGTGTGAGGTCGAGAAGTTCCGACGAGATATAGTCAGACTCGCCTCCACGCACAGCTTGGGCTCTGGTACCAGTCCTCTCGTTTTGATCAAAACAGTTTTACTCAAATTTGTCTAACCTAACTATTTTCTCTCATTACTGTCTAAAAAACATTCAACATTTCCATCTTGATGTGATATAATACCACACGGCTCCTGCAGAGAGAGGAAGAGGCGGAGTTTAACAACGCTTCTCAGACCAAGTATCCAAGAGAGTTAATAGATTTGTTCTCAAGCTATTTTCAACACTTTCATCCATCCATTTTCTGAGCCGCTTATCCTCACAAGGGTCACGGGAGTGCTGGAGCCTATCCTAGCTATCATCGGGCAGGAGGCGGGGCACACCCTGAACTGGTTGCCAGCCAATCGCAGGGCACATACAAACAAACAACCATTCGCACTCACATTCACACCTAGGGGCAATTTAGAGACTTCAACTAACCTACCATGCATGTTTTTGGGATGTGGGAGGAAACCGGAGTGCCTGGAGAAAACCACCGTGCCGCCTCAACACTTTCAATCGGTTAATAATGCGTAAAAATAACAGATGACGTGGAGACGGACCAGTAGAATGGATTTGTGAAAAAATATGAAATTAACCTTATTTGGTTTACACCTGACAGCGATAATACGTTGCATATTTTTTCGACGTTTTTGTGTAGCTTCGGATTGGAAAGGGTTTCCCACCCATTAAACAGTGCAGGTGTGCCTAATAAAGTGGCTGAGGAGTGTAATTTGTTGACTGCGTGAACCCTAACCCTCCCACACACGTGTACCCTTAATGTCGCCAATGGATGAGGCTTTGCTATGTTTAAGGTGTATTTTTCTTTTGTGTTCTATTCCATTTTAAATTTTATTTTCAGGTAGCTCATTAAAGTAATGGTTAACACGTCTGTCACAGTCAAGAGATCCAAATTTGAATCTTCTTGATCATCTTGACCCAAATAAGGACAAGCGCTATAGAAAATGGAGCAATGGATTGATTGTTTTCCTTACTTTAGGAAAACAGCAACATCGAGGAGGCCGCTCAATGCCTGGTGGAGCACATTCTGAGCAACGAGGAGAGCCCCCCGATGGAGCGGGAGCCCGCCACCCTGGTCCTGTCGGGGTACGCCAACGCCACCAAGGAGCACCACGGCTGCTCGTCGTGTCCCAAGTGACAACTCCCGCCTGCCCCGGGCAATCACAGACAACCAGGAAGTGGACGCCGATCAGGGACGACAGTAGATAGGTCTAAACAAATTATTTATTTATCATTCAAATGAATGCTTTTTAATATAGAATGTGTCAGCTTTAGTGTTGTATCAAAGTGATATTTTATAATGAGATGAATTAACTCTATTAAACATATACTGTATTAATGGCAAGCTGCTTCTATTGACTCATATGAACGTGTGGTAAGCATTGTGATGCAACACACTGGTAACGGTTCAGTCTATGCGCCACACTGCACATGCAATCCAATCTACTTATGCTGCTCTACTTATGCTGCCACCATTGTTTTTTCTTTTCATTGATGACGACTGTGAAGGCACACCCATTGGACACTTCAATAGGTACACCCTGTTAGTGGCAAAACTGAGCACATTTGGACCCTGTTGCTGGCCAAAACAGCAGCAACCTAAACAGACCCTAAGATGAATTAAAGGAGACATCATATGTATTATTATTATTATTTTTTTTTTTTCAGAATTCAAAACGCTCCCCGTAACATATCTCTGACATGCTTTCGTCAAAATACCCAATGGTGTACCATAACTTATTAACTGTTATTTAACTGTAACTTATTAAATGTTATTTAAAAATGACTACATGTTTAAAAGGGACACATTATGCAAAATTGACTTTGCAATTGCTTAAAGTCAAGTGTGAAATTACACAACCAAGTAACTCTCTTATCTGATTATTTCTGAAAATATGTTAGAGATATTAGCCCTCTTACTGTTACGTAACAGTTATGTATGGTTACATTAGGCAGTGGTGGCTTTGCACATGCACGTGCACCATCCATTTGCAGTCTGGCATTTACAGACAACGACCACACATTTCCATGTAATTGTGGATTTTTAAATATTTTTTAAATAAATAATAAAACATTACTGCAGTCATTGTATACAACAACAATACAATAAAATGGCCCCAATCAGACGCATCATATAAAAACACATTATGCATTTGCTCCTTAATGTGTCCCTGTTTCATTGGTAGTGTGCACTGAGATGATGGTGAAACAGCTGATGCCTGAAAAATAATTAAAAATAATTTTTAAAAAAAGCCTTCTGCTTTAAAATTCCCTCCCCTGAGTCAATAAGTGGCCCAATCTCAGACTCCTTCTTTAGTCACCTGATTCATTGCACTGCCATTTTGCACACAAGTTTGACTGGCACACGCACACGCGCGCAAGCACGCGCATCACAAGCCTCTGGGGCGACCTCTATAGAGGAATTCGGGCTTTTGTAAGAAGACCGGCTGCAGAAAGCGAAGGTTGTGCATGCAGGAAGATACTGAGACGACACGCGAAGAAGAGGAGGCAGTCTAAGAATGTCCCCTTTGTCGTATTTTGACGGAGGAGAATTGAATCATGGTTGATTTTGTGTCGATTTGGTGATTTCTTTTTCTTCCCTTTGCTTTATTCGCACTCTCATCAGCATCGGCCGAGGTGCGTTCAGGGACACTCGGGACGTTTGGGCGATCAGCTTTGTTTCATTTCCGCATTCGAATGCTTTACTATTAAGGCGAATGTAGGTTTTTTTTTTTTTTTTTTTCTATTTAAAAAAAAAAAAATATTTTTTAGGCTAGCGTATGAATCCAGGGTGCTCGCTCTCCTCCTCCTCTTCGTCTTCCTCCCCTAGCTGAGACGGGCGATCCTCGCAGAGGGCATTATCCCCTTCGTCCTCCTCCCCTCCGCTAAAGACATTTTGATCGTCCTCTACTACTACTCCACCCCCCACCCCCTACCCCCTACCCCCATCCCGTCCCCCGTCACCTCCTCCGGGCTCCAGCCGAAGCCGCTCCTCCTCCACCATGTCCGGGCCGACTCTGACGGACCGGATCGCCGCCGCGCAGCACAGCATGAGCGGCTCGGCCATCAGCAAAGCCGTGTGCAAGGCCACGACGCACGAAGTGAGCGGACCCAAGAAGAAACACCTTGACTGTAGGTGAAAACACACACACACACACAAAATGCCATCAGTCATGCGAGCTCCACACACAAAAAGACGGTCTTTCACCCTCCTTATTTCTCCTTTAATTAGGAGTCATCCACCCACTAAATGTGATCTATGGGTGTCATTCAACGGATTTACACACAGTGAGGCCTAAATGCATTATCATGAAGTCCTGCAGCATCTGTCCACTGGTGCATTACTATCATTTATGCATGTATGTGTGTGTGTGTGTGTGTGTGCAGTGTCCTAATCTGCACACTACTAATTGCCAGTGCATGCATTCGTGTGTGTAGGTGTGTGTGTGTGTGTGTATTCCTGGCACTATGTAGGGATTATTATATTAGGGAGCATTTTTGTTGTTGTCCCGTAATAAACAACAGCATGTGATGGATGGAGTGTACAATTAGGGCATGTATGGGGTACTTCTGAAGGCTGTCCATACCAGCCACCAATACTTAATGCAAAAAATAAATAAATAAACACACATTGGCGAAACATCAGGTGCGTCAGGAAAAAAGTAAGAAAATACTTTATTCACAATGATCTGTCTTTGGGTTAATTGAAATTTTCTGGATCAAAAGTAGTGGTGGTATCGTACTTGCTATCGGTGAGTACACAAGTGTGAATACTCGTACTGGTATTGGTCTGGAAAACAGTGCTATTGAACATCCCTACATATAATAAATCACACTCCTCCCCAAAAAATGAAGAAAAGATGGCAGACCCTCGGCGATGCACATAAAGCGGATCCTTGATTTACGAGATGATTTTGTTCCGTGACCAAGCTCGTAACTCAATTTACGCGTATGTCAAATCAATTTGCCCCATTGACATGAATTGAAATGCTAGCTATGCTATGCTGTTCCTCACTATCTTAATGCTAACACCTAATGGAAAATATCATGGATGGGCTAATGATTAGCAGCAATAACTGCGGTGTTATAACCCTTTAAGGAACGGATATTTGAACACAAACGGTGGAGCAACACATGTAGCGAGACAATAGCACAATACTCACAGGCATAATTCTTTATCCTCGACCCCGTTTAATATTATGCACTGCGATTTTGTCATTTGCAGGATGTTACGTTTTCTGTTATTTTCAGGCGGTGGATAGCACAACTGCCTCACAGTCAGGAGATCTGGGTTTGAACCTCCCACCTTATATAAGGTTCAATAAAGACTACAATTTGTCCAGATGTCTGAATGTATATGTACAACTACGCAGGGGAACTCGTTAAGTCTGCTCACTTTAATTCATCTGGGAGATGTACTTTGTTATGTACTGCTGTTTTGGTTAGCAACATAGTTCCAAAGGGTTCAGCGGTGACATCTTTGATGTCCATGTGTGAGCAATAGTGTGTATGAATGGAGATGATCACAACTGCTAACTGTTTTTCTCTAATTCAAAAGGGAGGTGTCTATTTGAGTGAGAAACGCTTGAGTGTTGCTGTTTTGGTTAACAACAGGTTTCAAATGGGCTCAGTAGTTAACTATATTGTGTGTCAACAATAGTGTCTATGATACTATGATAATTACGATTACTCCATCCATCCATTTTCCGAGCCGCTTCTCCTCACCAGGGTCGCAGGCGTGCTGGAGCCTATCCCAGCTATCATCGGGCAAGGAGGCGGGGTACACCCTGAACTGATTGCCAGCCAATCGCAGGACACATACAAACAAACAACCATTTGCACTCACATTCACACCTACGGGGCAATTTAGAGTCCCCAATTAATGCATGTTTCTGGGATGTGGGGGGAAACCGGAGTGCCCGGAGAAAACCCACGCAGGCACGGGGAGAACATGCAAACTCCACACAGGCGGGGCTGGGGATTGAACCCCGCTCCTCAGAACTGTGAGGCTGATGCTCTAACCAGTCGTCCACCGTGCCGCCAATTACGATTAGTACCTGTTTATATTTTCCTGATGGGAAAAAGGAGGGTTCTATTTGAGGGAGGCATTTATTTGTCTGAAAGACCTGTGCTGCTGTTTTTGGCAGCAACAGAGTTCAAATACACTCAGCTGTGAAGTACTTTGTGTGTGAACCATGGTATCAAACACAACTTCCTTTTTGTCTTGATGAGAAAATAGAGACGTCTATTTGAGGGAGGCATTTACTTGTCCGAGAGATGTGATTTGTTAGTCTTGTCTCTTCCGTTTTGGTTAGCAACAGAGTTCAAATGGGCTCAATATTGTCTATGAACTTCAATAATATATATCTGTTTTTTTTTTGCTTGATTGGAAAAGGGTGGTGTCTATTTGAGGGAGGTATTTTTTTGACGTGCTTTGGTAGGTACTGCTGTTTTGGTTAGAAACGAAGTATACAGTAAAATGGGATCAACCGCAAACTATCCAGTATGAGTCAAGATAATTAAAGATCATAAAAATCTACAACTACTACTTATTTTTTCCTAATGGTAAAAGGGAGCCCTTTATTTTTCTGATAGACGTGCTTCTGTGTTGCTGTTTTGGTTAGCAACAGAGTTCAAATAGGCTCCGTGGTTAATTACTTGATATGTCACCAATGCTTTCATATTTACAGTTACAACGTGTTTGTTTTTCTTGATGTAAAAAGGGAGGCATCTATTTTAGAGGACTGCTTATTTGTCTGAGAGATGTACATTGGTAGGCACTGCTGTTTTGGTTAGCAATTGAGTTTAAATGGGCTCAGTGTGTGTGAACAATAGCATCTATGAACTGAGATTATTATACAGTACAGTGATTGGAAAAGGGAGGCATCCATGATAGGGAGACGTTTCTTTGTCTGAGGCAGGCATTTGTTCTGCTGTTTTGTTTATCAATTGAGTTGAAATGGGCTAAACCTTTAACTATTTTGTGAGTCAACAATAGTGGCTATGAACTGTGATAATTACAATTACTTCCGATAGTTTTATGGATTGGAAAAGGGAGGCGTCTATTTGAGGGAGGCGTTTATTATTCTGAGAGATGTGATGTGATCGGTGCTGCTGTTTTGGTCACTAGTTAACTGCACTGTGTGTCAACAATACTTCAATACTGTAATTGGAGTTATTGCCTATTTGGCTGAGTGGGAGTATTTACTTGAGGGAGGAGTTTATTTGTCATACCTGGATGTTGCACCCGGTCACTATAATTGAAACGTGTCTATTTGAGGGACGGACACTATTTGAGGTAAACAGAACCTGTACTGTGCAATAATGATTTGAAATAGAGAGCAGATAGACCTAAAGGTGTAACTAATTTGTGTCTAGTGAATGCATAGAAATATCGAGTATATACTAATGTTTCTATTCAATGCGTAATGAGATGAAGTGCTAATGTGCAGCATTCTGATTGGATTCAGTCCTTTATTGTTGTTCTGGCCGCTGGCATAGTGGCCCTACAGTTACTAAACAACACAAAGCGATCCACCCTAATACCATAAATGTCACTGCAGCCACAAGGTTTTCAGAGGACGTTTCATCACTGGGGCGGCGACCAAACGTTTGGAAACAGGGCGATTTTCTGATTAAATGAGCCGGTACGAGGCTACATGAGGTTTTTGCTTGTGATCTGACTAATTCTGACCATTAGTGGGTTTAGAAGCTTGAAGTAGAGACGGCGCGCTCAGCTCGACGCATTCTCTTTTGTTTCCACGTTTCCATTTGGGCCATCTAGATGCGCTTTTAAGGTCAGGCAAGGACACGGGGAAGAGGTGTGTTTGCGATGAGCCGATTGCGTGGGTTCGAGCCCCTCGACAGGCCGCTGTAGATCAGCGAGAATGTAAAGGAGGCCCCCCCGACGAGGCAGTCTTTGTGTGTTTGAGCAACAATTCATGAGACGAGTCTGCTCCCGCTCAGCTCGCCTCGTTAAACGGGATCATAAAGAGGAGACGCGTACTTGCTTCTGCTAAAGAATCGGTCGCCTGCAAATGGAACGGAATCAATGGGGATGAAAATAATGAGACGCGTTCTTCTTGTCGAGGGGGATTAAAACACACACATCCCTTGTCTGCAGACGAGTGCAAACAATGCAGCGGAACCTTTTTTTTTATCAACTGTACAAGCAATGTTCTGAGTAACATTTTAATGTTCTTAATGGACATACAAGGGTAAAAATCAGTCGGCGATGTAATATTGAAATAATAAAACACTATTCTAAGCAGCTTCTAGTGGTGAGCATGTCTGCCCCACAGTTCTGAGGCCTTCTTGTGTGGTGCTTGTGTGGAGTTTCTCCGCGTATTCCTTCCACATTTCAAAAACATTGCACTAATTCAATTCAATGCTACTTTCAGGTAGCTTTTGGGGACAAAGATTTTTGCAATAAATAAATAAACAAGCTCTAAAAACGCAAAAGACATCTTATCCATTAATGCTGAATGCTAATGGCCTCATAAAAGTCTTGTCTCTCATTTTTTAAAAGTGTAAAATGTGATAACTATGGATAACAAATGGCAACGGAAAAAGCTAGTGGCTAGCACTAGCAGCTAAGGTTAGCATTAAGCAACACCGCCAATCTCTTCTGCCTCACAAAAATAACTAGTTTGCAGCAGTTGACGACACTGTAGGACTTTCTTTTAGCCTCACAATCATCCCTGAATTCTAGCTTGTATTCTTGTTTGAACACCCCTGTTGAAGCTCAGATTTTGAAAAAAAGTGTCACAGCGCTACCGGCGGGTAACGTTAGCAGTTTCCGGCTACAGAGCTGGATTTCACTGTAGTCGTGTAACTTCCAGTGTATATTCTTCTTTTAAGAGTCCTTATTAAAGCGATGATTTTGACCCTCTGGCCTCTATTATGAACATTTGTGTCCACTCCGCTTCCTTTCTTGAACCATTTTAGCTGTTTTCAACAAATGTATCATTAGTTTTCTTTAAGACTCAACACTTGAAAATTGAAGATTACATAATTTTATCAATTTTGGAGACAAGGAAGGAATTCCATGTAATATTCTTAATTTCCATAAGAGGGGGTTAATGGCTTTCTGCACGACAATGGAGCAAATTTATGACACTTTTTTTTTTTTAAAGTGGAGATACCCTCATCTGACCATGGAGAAAACAAATATTTTAATTTAAGAAGTGGTGGTTAGGCTATATAAACATAATTGTTTTAGGTTGATTTACAACTTGCACAGTTGTGCAAACAAACAGGATAAAATAATAAAAATGAAAAAAATATTTTATAAAAATAATAAGAAGTGTCCAAAAACAAGAGTTAATTATTTGCAACTTGCTGAACTGTTTCGAAATCAGAGTTTTGTTGCATTCATATTTTGCAGTGTTGCAGTGCGATAAGAAATTCAACATTGATGTCCAGGGGAAATATTTTTTTTATACAGTCCAGATGTTCAGATGTTATGGATCCCGCCTCACCAAGCCCGGTGGCACTTTGCACTAAAGCCGTGATTCATTGTTGTCTCTCCAAGCTTTGCTGCTCATTAACCCGGTCGGAGCGGGCTCTCATCAGCACCGTCTTGGTATCGTGACCTTGACAAAGAGAGATAGAGGCTGGGGGAGGAGGGGCGGACTCTGTGACTATTTAAACCCTCACAACTATTTACAAAGCGTGGCGAATGATGAGCACGTCACACCGAGTAAGTGGGATTTCATTAAGCCGCGGCCGCTCGGAGGAGATCCGGTGGAACGTGTCATTGGGCCCAGAGTGACCACTCACTGCACAGCGTGATATCGCACATACAGCTTGATGTTGTCGTTTGAATACAAGGCTTAATCAAACATCGTCTCGATTTCCATGTAAATGAAGGATTAAAAAAAAAGATAAAGTAGAGACGTTATGGAAAATTGACTTTTTTATGGCATGTATACACAACGGAATACGGTGGTGCCTTGAGATACTAGTGTAATTCATTCTGAGACCGTGTAACTCAAAACACTCATATCTCTAATTATCTATACCAGTGAAATGAATGGAAATGCCGTTAATCTGTTCCACCCTCCCAACTCGAAAAACAACCACAAAATTTGGAATGTATTTTGTAATAAGGAAAATAGTACTCTATAAAATTTCACTTTATAAGAAAATAAAGCAACAAAATATTTATATAGGTGGCACGGTGGACGACTGGTTAGAGCGTCTGTCTCACAGTGCTGAGGACCGGGGTTCGATCCCCGGCCCCGCCTGTGTGGAGTTTGCATGTTCTCCCTGTGCCTGTGTGGGTTTTCTCCGGGCACTCCGGTTTCCTCCCGCATCCCAAAAGCATGCATGGTAGGTTAATTGACGTCTCTAAATTGCCCATAGGTGTGAATTTGAGTGCGAATGGTTGTTTGTTTATGTGTGCCCTGCGATTGGCTGGCGACCAGTTCAGGGTGTACCCCGCCTCCTGCCCGATGATAGCTGGGATAGGCTTCAGCGCTTCCGCGACCCTTGTGAGGATAAGCGGCTCAGAAAATGGATGGATGGATATTTAAATAGAACGTAAAAGAATTAAATGGTGGTTGTACTTGACACCCAGCATGTAGACTGGAGAGCAACACTGGTGTGGCCGCTTTAGAGTGCCTCGTTGTCGGCTGTGAGTCACACAGAGCAAGACGGAGGAATGACAGCCAGGATGTGAACCTGGGCTTTAAATATTAATATAAACTATTTTACACTTCTTGTACAGTAATATACAGTGTACTATACTAATGTATGTTTTAGAAATCAAATGTGGACCTTGAGCACAAAAATTGCTTCCAGTTAGTGCATTGCTACTTCCATGAGTGAAAATACTTTTATTGTCCATACGGGTGCTCACGTTTCTTCTCCACATTCCAAGCTCTGCTGTAATCTCAAAGCTCAGGCTCCACCCTCAGTCGTCATGGTAACAAAAGCCAGACTCACCATTGCCCTTGCAGTATATAGGGTGGCTCACTTTAAAGCAATATGATGTGTTAAGTTAGCGTACAATAACCTTTATTCTTTTGACAAAAGCAGTCACAGGCATGACACCCGCGAACGTCTTGAAGTTATGAAAAAAAATGCATGTCTCATTTAAACTGTATTGTGCCCTTCCTGTGTGTTTCCTCTCCCAAAAATCAGCGGCCACAACCATGCAGTAGATGCTTTATTATGACCCTCCGGTTATCCACACTTCCACGCACCAGTGAGTAACACAGCATTACCAGACAAAAAAAAGCACACAGATGAGGGCAGTCGATTTTAGTCCTTTATCGGGACCCGTCCTCCAATTTATTATAATATATTTAAGCTCACTTTTGACATTTTTTCCTCATAGGAAATAATGAAAATTTGATTAATTAACTTTTATATTTCACAGTACAGGCACTGTTTCCAACAAAATTAATGCCATATGAGTATATACATAGGTCACCTGTTGCTAAAATTGTTAAAAAAATAAAAAAGTGGGCTCACCCTTGACTTCGATGGCATGTGAGGAATATGTATGGGTCATCTCGCAACATTCTTGTCATACAAGTGTAAAAAAGAAGTTAGTCACGGTGAACGGTAAAATGTTGAACTTGTGTACTCAGCCTCAACTTTTAGCTGAGCAGCCAGAACGGAGACACATTGTGCCACTCTCCAACACCGAAATAATTTCCATCATTTCCATTGGTAACAAAACACTTGTGGAGTTTATGCTTTACTCCGATACTCACTCACTCACTCACTCACTCACTCACTCAGATAGACAGACACATAGATAGATCCATAACCAACCATAATGTAGTTACCAGATAAACTAACAGTTAGCCTAGCTGCTCTATTTCTTCTTTGAATTTTCCGTCACTCTGGATGCACTGTGGCACAATGCTGCCTCTCACAGGTCAGCCTTGGTGCGACGACAGACATCTGGTTCGGGCGACGAGATGTGTGGTTGTCGGTGATTTTTAACAACTACAACTTGGTGATGATCACATACATAAGATGTGGGTGACTATTAAACAGGTTTAATATTTATGATTATCGGCCTGACTGAGCATAGGAGGGAAACTTCTCTCTTAACACACCCCACACTAGTGTTTTGCGCTAAAAAGGCCAGTTTTCACTTGAATCAATTACCCTAGCGGCATCGTCACCACAATTCGAGTGTAAATAATATTAAAAACTAGGGATGGGCACAATAATTGATTGTACACTATGAAACTGATTATTGATTAATCGTGTCTTGAAGCAGCACTACATTACAAAACAACACACACCACAGGATACCCTCTCAGCATAATCGTTCAGACATCTGGCAAGCTGGTCTTTGTTGATTTAAAATGTAAGAGAAGGAAAATGCTACCTTGCTTTAGTGTTTTGCTCGAAAACTGTTTATAAATGAATCAATTACTTTCACACCACTGTCACATTTGTAGTGTAAAGTGGAAAACTAAGGATGGGCATAATAGATTGTCGACTGTGTGAAATTGATTGTCGATTAATTGCTCAAGATAATCTTTTAAAAAAACGATTGGGCGTTTGCTGACTTTGATCGCAATTGTCAGCGTGCATGTACCCCGATAAAGTGTCTGCACCAGTGCTTTTCTATGAGGGCTACCATTAGAATAAGCATGTTTGAAGCACACGTTTCCACACGTTCCACCATTTTGCCTTTGTGTAGACACGCCGGATGGACGTCTCGGGAGGGCGAAACGTCGAGTCAACTCGGGTTTTGTTCCTTTTCATCTCAACGGGAGGGGGGAAAAAAATGAGGTTAATTATTCATCGCAGGCCTATTCATTTTCCTCACATTATGCGTCGAGGCATGTCGATTGAGTGCCACCGCTGGATTGACTTTATAATGTAACTCTCCATCTTCTGCCGGGATTATCTATTGACGTGCTTGGTGAAAGAGAGCCTTGGAGTTACTGCCAGCCAATGGATTTGTCCACGCAGCTGCGATTCCCTTCCTGTACCTCAGCTATCGTTAAACAATCATTTGCTCATCAATCTTTTTCTCGTATTGAACCCGTATGGATGTATACTTCACCGCACTCTCCTCATAAATGATGACTTTGGCATGCGACCCATTTATTTCCTCCATAGTGGCTAACAGTAAGTACAGAGGTGGATCTTAAAGGCTCGTAAATGTCAGCCGTGCTCATTTCCAGTACTCGTTGATCTCGGCATGCCCCCCCCCCCACACGCAATGCTTGTTTGTTGTCGTTGCAGACAATACTGCGGACTTGTATACGATGCTGCTGACTATCCTTGCCACTGTCCAGATTAATGTCTTTGTACTGTAGTTATCTACGGTATATGTATGCAATTATCTATATACAATGTAAGCAGTAAACTAATTATTGATACATGAATTCTCATGTGACATTACAATGCTGCTGACTATTCTTGCTGTTGTTCACATTCACATCTCCATAAATTGTATTAGTTAGCTAGATACACAGTAATTACTTATCTACTATATACAGCACAAGCAGGAAACTAGTTATTGATACATGTATTTTTATGCGAGATACAATGCTGCTGACTATTCTTGCTGCTGTTCACATTTAGTTTGTTGTTTTGTATTAGTTATCTGATATACAGTACCCAAGCATTAGACTAAGTATTGACACATATTTAGTTTTTTGTATAATATATACAATGCTGCTGAATATTCTCACTGCTGTTCACGTTATTATATCGTATATGTTATCTACTGCATATATAAGCAATAAACTAGTTATTTACACATGTATTTTTATGTGACATACAATACTGCTGACTGTTGTTGCTGCTGTTCACATTCATGTCGCTATTTTGTATTAGTTATCTGTATACATAAGCAGTGGACTACTTATTGATAGGTCTTTATATTGTTTGATTTATTTACTGTATCTATAAGCAATTATCTAAAGATAAGCAGTAAACCAGTTGTTGACAAGTATGTTTTATGCTACATAGAATGCTACTGACAATTTTTGCTGCTTTTCACATTCAAACATGTTCATTGCATTAGTTATCTATATACTATATAAGCAGTTATAATCAGTAGACTACTTAATTGTACAAGTATTTTTTGATGCTACAAAGTTGCTGACTATTCTTGCTGTTGTTCACATTTACGCATGTTTTGTGTTAGTTATCCTAAATACTGTAAAAGCAGTTATCAGTATATAGGTAATAGAATAGTTATTGATACATGTATATATTTTTATGGTACATACAGAACAATATTGCAGACCATTATTGCCATTCATATCTGAATTTAAAGTACTTATTATTCATGAAGTTGCCACATACATTGCTTGATGTTGTAAATATGTACATAGATACGTTTGCATCTTTATTTTCCTTGTGCGCTTCTACTGTCCACTTTACTGTTGTGAAATCACAATTGCCCCACTGTGGGATTAATCAATGCTTATTGTATTCTATTCTATAATGCAGATCTAATCCACTGCACCAACGAGCTGAATGTCAGCATCCCTCACCTGGCGGACACGCTACTGGAGCGCACGGCCAGCAACAGCTGGATCGTGGTCTTCAAGGCGCTCATCGCCACGCATCACCTCATGATGTACGGCAACGAGGTGAGGGCACGGAACGGACCACGGGACGACACACACCTATCAATAGTTAGTTCTGTGCTTTATACACTCTTTCTATAATCATAATAAAAATAACTTAGAATTACATAGCGCCTTTCATGGAACCCAAGGCGGCTTTAAGCGTGTGGACAGACATTTTGTTTGAAAATGTCCAGCAATGGTGATTTTGTATGTGAATGCTATTTTTCATACAAATATTTATAGTCATTACGACAACTACTGCATTAGTGTAGGATAGTGATAGATTACATTCCGAATTGATTACAAATTAGGTCGCCACCATAGGAATGGAATTTCATAATCAATCCTAATCTGGCATGTTTTAGGCAGCGAGGTTTCCACTTAAGTAAACAAACTACAGTGTCCCCCTGCCTGTAAACTACATAGAAATTCACCTATTAGTGGATTATCGTAATTCGCTGATTTTGTGCTGTTTCTGAAATGCATTGTTTCTGAAATGCCCTAAAATGCTACAAGATGTCACCAAAGCCCTGTCTAATAGAAAAGTAGAGCTTTGGCATCATCTTGTAGTGCCAAGCAACTATGTTGGAGTGAGAGGAGGAACTTCTATGAGATAGGTCAAAGCCCGGAATAGAAAAGTAGTGGTCTGTCGCCATCTTGAGGCAATTATAAGTCAACAAGCTCTTCCTTAAACGTTGGCTCTAAATACTGCAGCTCACCACTTAACTGGAGTACATAAGAGGGAGCACAGAATTCTGGCCTCCCTCCACTGACTGCCTTTGCATTTTAGGATTCTTTATTTGTTTTCAAATCTCTAAACACTTAGCCCCGCCCCGCTCCGCCTTAAGTGTCTGAGCTACTCCATCCCTACGCTACTCGAAGGTGGCTCAGGTCGATGGACCAGCTGCTTCTGGAGGTACCGAGGTCTAAGCGGAAACTGAGAGGGGATCAAACTTAATCTGCTGCTGATCCCATGTTGTGGAATGACCTCCCTTCTGTACATATGAGAAGCCACCTCACTGCTCATTTTTAAAACTCGTCTTAAAACCCATTTTTATTCTTTGGCTTTTAACTCGACACAAGACTATCTGTTTTAGTTTGTCATTGTTTTGAACATTTTATTGTTTGCACTATTTTGTTTCAACTGTTTGATATCTTATGTTTATTTTTTATTGGTGTACAACACTCTGTTCCAGCTGTGGTTGTTTTCAAAATGCTTTACCTTTCTTAAAGTGCAAAACTTTTTAAAGGTGGGCATCGATTACTCGCGGATTTTCGCTATTCGCGGCAGGGCTCGCCCCCTACGCTCCGGACATTACTGTAGATACTTCCACATTTATATAACAGCTATGCTATTCCAAATAATATGACATTGCAGGATTAACAAATGCAGATATTGTGTCTGCTGGTGTAATACTTTTAGTGCATTGGGGCCAATTTTACATACAGAGTCTTTTATTAGGTCTACATCCTTAAAAGTCATTCAGAAGAGTTGAGGTCTTAATGTGGACAAATGATACCTCTCGCTCATAAACTCCTGTCTGCAATAGCCCAAACGACGTGGAACACCAGCACGTCGCAGACTCCTCCCTCTCTTCTCTTCTCTCTCTTCCCTCAGAGACTGATGCAGTACGTCGCCTCCAGAAACACGCTCTTCAACCTCAACAACTTTCTAGATAAGGCCGCGCTACAAGGTGATTTATGACCCCCTGTGACTCAGCAGAGCTGTCTCGGCCCTTCCCAGCACTGTAACGCTGTCGATACGTCTGTAGCATGTGGGCAAAAAGATTGGGAAACACCTAATCAATCAGGGATATTTGGGTAGACTTGAGAGGGGTAAACACAAACTGATTTTTAACATCTTAATGGGTTGGGATTTAAAATGTGACAGACCCCACACATGACGACGAAAAAAATTGCCTTGTGTCCTTACTGCTCTCCGTGGGTGGTATATTGGAGATGACCAATACAGCACAGCGCACACATAACGATATCGCCACTGAAAATCGTGAGTCTCCTCGCACAAAAAAGGCATATATCGTGGTACGATTGTCGGGCTCCACTGTTTTCTGAGCAGATCGAGGAGGAAACACACCACACAGTCCAGGATAATCATCAGGATAATTGCGCCTTTGCCAACTTTGGCTTCAACCATTGTCCGATCATATCGTAGCAGAATAACCAATTTCAACATAACTCACACCATAGTATAACCATCACGGGAATCTTTTAGAGACCTCTGATAATCGGGCCTTTGCCGACTTTGATCGGAAGGGTGGGGGGGAATGCTCAGGTTTGTTAAAAGTACTCTATGTGTAATCTGACAAGCGGGCCGTTGCTGAATTTGATCGGGTATGTGCATATGCAGCTTTAGTTATCCCTGAAATCTTTTGTCACATTTTAGAATTTGTCATCTTACCCAGACATTTTCTGACATATTTGGTCGACTGCATGCTCCGAACTCTATTAAACAAGGTCAATAATGGTGTGCTTGGATGAGTTTGGTGTTCATTTTCTAACACTAACACCCCCACACCCACCTACCACTCCCTTCAGGATACAACATGTCCACCTTCATCAGACGCTACAGTCGCTACCTGAACGAAAAAGCCATGTCGTTCCGGTTAGCAGCAGTGGACTTCACCAAGATGAAGCGAGGGTAATACACTTACATACATTACATACCACCACAATCACAAACATACTGTTTGCAGTACCTCCAACAAGGAGACTACGTGGAATTTTTTTGTGTGCTACTTCCTGTCTAGTTTTGGATCATCAGTAATCCTATATCTAGTTACGGATAGTAATTGACACTGTCATCCGGCTGCTTGGTGACGAAGTGCTGCCTCCACGAGTGAAAATACAATGTGATGTTTTGACTCTCTTTACGGGCCCTGGCCTTGTTCTCCTCACTCCGGGCTAGTGGTCGCAGGCTCGCATAGTCGCGGCGCCTTGCTCTGCCCCCGAGTTGTCATGGTAACCAAAGTTGTACTCGGAATTTAGGAGAGCGGGATGAACAGGAGCTCATTTGCATGAGACAGGACCACCCCCTTAAAATAGGCTATTGTATGTCACCGTTAATGATGACATTACATTAAATATGTATTAAGCGTGTAAAGGAGATGCAAGCTAACAACGTGTGTGTGTGTGCATGTGTTACCAGGGCCGACGGCGTAATGCGCACTATGAACACAGACAAGCTGATTAAAACGCTGCCAATCATTCAGAACCAGCTGGATGCGTTGCTGGATTTCCAGGTACCACTTGATACAAAACAGCGCCATCATTGGGTGCGATGATGCCATACGACCTCACTTTGTGTGTGTGTTTGTGTGTGCGTGTACACGCCGACCCGCAGCCTAACTCCAACGAGCTGAGCAACGGAGTCATTAACACGGCCTTCATGCTGCTCTTCAAAGATTCCATACGGTTGTTCGCCGCATACAACGAGGGTGTCATCAACATGCTGGGTAAAAACTACTGTACAGTCATTGGCCACTTCATTAGGTACACCATGCACAAGCTTGTGACAGACCGCAGCCAAATCTGTCATCTGATCCTTGGGGTATTTTGATGAAAGCATGTTACAGACACTTGGAAACTCCTTTAAATTGTGTGTGTGTGTGGGGGGGGGGGGGGGGGGGGAAATGCACACTATGACTCCTTTAATGACAACATCGTGTGACAGTTCTCATATTGTGCTCCTCCCTACACAGAGAAGTACTTTGACATGAAGAAGAATCAGTGCAAAGAGGCACTGGAGCTCTACAAGACCTTCCTCAACAGGATGACTAAACTGTCCGAGTTTCTCAAAGTGGCCGAGGTAACGTTTGGGACGGGCCGGGGTCCTCTGAGGAAGGAGTTAAAGAGCGCGGGAATGGAAGAGGAGGAGAGGGCGGGAATGTCGGCTGAAAGCCAGTTTAGATTTGCTCTGGGCTTTCTCTTCGAACTTTCTTGATTGTCCTGCGGGGGCATATCTCGTTATTTGTGGGCCCAAGGCAAACACAGTCATTGGGCCCTCCTTTTGACAACTGATGTTAATCATCAACTAAAAAGTGTGAATTTGAGAAAATGATCGTATTTCCTCCGCCACTTGAGGATTATTATCTAACAAGTGAATCATCTCAACACAAACCATAATAAGAACATTAATCAACTTTTAATATAGTTTAGTTTCGCTCGCTTTAATACTCTTGGTGATGAAAAGTGTCACTCATGTCTACGGATGGGAATCGATTCCTAACAATAGTGTGTTTGCTCTCCTG
Source organism: Phyllopteryx taeniolatus (assembly GCF_024500385.1). Classification (NCBI taxonomy): domain Eukaryota; kingdom Metazoa; phylum Chordata; class Actinopteri; order Syngnathiformes; family Syngnathidae; genus Phyllopteryx; species Phyllopteryx taeniolatus. The sequence continues at coordinate 15,018,827 of NC_084518.1, forward strand.
GGAATTCTGCTAATTGATTCGTCGTGGAGAAGTTTTGATAAAAACAAAAAAACAAACAACAAAAAATCTGTATGTTTTTCTCTTGCCTTCTCCTCTGCTGCACTGGGATAACTCCGCTTTATTTTCATCACTACGCACCAAACAATTTGTTTTGCTACCCTCTTCCTGAATCAAGTTTTCACATGAGCAGTTAGAAATGGGTCGGGGGAGCACTCCAAACGATCATGATAGATTAAGCATTTTTTAACACGTGAATTAAACCCAAAACAATAATTGCTTTAAATCGAAGAATACTTCTATGAATCCATTTTTATGAGATGTTTTGGAGGGTTGTGGGGCCGGAAATCTCGGGGGACCAAGGGAAGTGCCTGTGTTTGCCTAATAATAAATTGCCCCCTGCTCTCCGGAGCGAGAGGAGGGATTGGGTCCGATATTAACAGCTGAGTCAGAAGAACACTAACACAGAGCGTCCACTGGAGGAAGCTCTGGAACGCTGCCTGTTTAAAAGGCCTGCGCTGCATGCCCATGCCTCTTTGCCCTTTCTATCCTTCTGTCTTCCTTCTCTTTGGTAACGACCCAGTTAGTTAGTACTCGCACTTACAAGGCATCCTCACCACTTGCTTTTTGCTCCCATTTCGGAAGAAGGTTTGGGAAGCAGACTAACGTTGACTTGAAGGAGCCATTCATGTCTTAACTTCAATGTGTGTATGTGTGTATGTGATCCTTCCCTCCTCTTTTTTTTTGCGTTCAAAGTCAACATTAGTTGTCACGTGACCTGTCGTCTCGCCTTGCAGCATTCATTTTAAACAGTGTGTATGTGCACATGTATTATTGTGTATGTGTGTATATAGGTGTTTGTAGGCGTGTGCATGCGCCCTCCTCCCTTCCTCCCGTGTTGTCTTTTTATTTGTGTCAGGCTCTGCATGGAGTAATGAATGCTCAGGTTTGATTCTTCTTTCTCCCTCCTCCTCCTCTGCCTCCGCACACCTTATCCCTCCCCGCCTTCTCTTTTTTTTCTTCCAAAACTCTATAGTCTGTTTGCTTTACTCCTTGTTTTGTTATATTTGGTTCATTTTTATTTTGCCTCCCTCCTTCCTCCTCTTCCCTTCCTCCTTCCTTTTTTTTGTGACACAGCGAGTTGGGATAGATCAGGGCGACAGCCCCGATCTCACACAGGTCAGTCCGCATCTCATCTCAAGCCGCCAATCGAGCAGCGTCGAAAAATCCATAACGCTTCATTCTCAAGCGCTCCCGTTCCCTACTCACCCTACAGACCTGCCCACACTGCAGCTGGCCCTCTCTTCTTCACTTCTCCTTTCACGTCTCCTTTTTCTCCCGCTTTAACGTTTCAACTCACTTCTAGAGAGAAGAGAAAATACAAAAAAGGCACAACACAATTTACACTAAAAGGGACAAATAATTTCAAATTACATTCACTTTGTGGTCAGAAGAAACATTTCTGAAGGTTACATTTGATTATTTTTTGTAGGCTTCCAGATACACCATATGGACAAAAGTATTGAAACCCCTGGTCATACAGGGGTACACTCTGGCCAAGTGGCGCTACCTCCAGTTGTCCTGGAAACGAAAGGCGTACTTAGTTGCCATTAGCCCTGCAGTAGAGGAGGCGGGGCGAGCACTGGGTCACTTGCATGAGACAGGACCTCAAAATAGTATTGATATTGCTGAATGTCAAAAAAGAAAAAAAGTCTTGCCATGCCATTCTATTGTCGAAACTCCATTATGAATTATTTTAACAGGATGAAATGTACAATTTTGTACGTCTGACTAAATAAGCGTCATTTATTAATTCAAAATGGACACCTTACTATAAGGGAGTCCAACCCTGTGACATTTGCCAACCAATCAACGAAGATGTAATAATAATAATATTGGAGCTACCAGCTATACCAAAACATTACTTCAGAAAAAATATACTGGTATATCAGTATTATAAATGATATTCAATGCTATAGATTAAATTAAAAAAAAAGTAATTCCAGCCATTTCCTAACTTGAAAATTTGTGTTTTATAGTAAGTGTGTACAGTATGTGCGTCAATACAGTACTTGTGGCCATATGGTGTATTTCTCCATCAGCAGGGTTTATGATATGTCAGGATTAAAAGATGACATGCTTTTTTTTTTTTTTTTGACGGAACACACAAACAAAGAGCACAACTCAGTCCAATAGAGAAACAGGTCCCTTTGCATTAGCTGTGGGGAGAGCAGCGAATGGTTTAATGACGTAGGTTTCTGCAAATATGCCTTGGACAGGCGCACATAATGTCGTCATCAGCACTACATATCACTGCCTTTGGATTTATTTATCGTTTCAACAAATTGGGATGTGATCAAGTCACTTGGTTTTTGAGTTTTGAAGCACATTGCCGTGTTTGCAGTGCTTATGAAGACCTTATACACGCCTATTCAACAACGCGCCTCTACTGAGCACTAGAAACTGTTTGTGTCTGTTTTTATTTTGAAACTTCTATAGCATATTCTCTGGAGAAGGACATCCAGAATTCACATTACTATCTTTTCCCCCTTCCCCTTTAAAAATAAGTATACAAGACATCTTTTCTTTGCCTGTTGTTGTGTGTGCGTGTATATGTGTGTGTGAGTGTGTGTGTGTGCACTGTGTTCTCTCGTGATGAAATGCAAAAATAAGCCTGGATGAAAAGATCACAGGTATCACGAAGTCCAAAAAAGCAGCCATCCTTGTTCTTGTGCTGGCCAATTGCTCAATGTGGATACCTGTTTTTTCACCAGACGTTTTCATTTCAGAGTTAACTTCCTTGGTTTCCGGTGATGTCAAATTGTTGTGGTTTCCCAACAAAATAACAAACTCCATGTTGATTTAATTTTATTTATCAGTGGAATCCAAGGGGTAACTCTTGATGTTCTGGACTGTGATTTGTGCGGTGCTTGTGTTGATTAGGACATTGGTGCTGGCAGTCTGCATGAATCAGAGGTGTGATTGTTGTGGACTCTGCATGATGGAGCTGATCTGTGCATGCCGGTCAACCAAACCTGATGAAACCAACAACAACAAAACAAAAACCAGCTGTCTTAGAGTAGATACGTTTTAAATTTCAGGGTGATCTGCTGCTTTGTGTGCGTGATGAGCAGGACAGACAAAAAGGAGTGAAAGTGTCCCATTTTGAAACCGCTTGGCTGCGAATTCTAATATGTCTTGCTTCCCTACTTTCAACCTCCCTCCTCCTCTTCAGGCCCCCAGCTCGCTCCTGGAGGCTCTGGAGCAACATTTAGCCTCCCTGGAGGGCCGGAAGCTCAAAGACCTCTCCACTGCCAGCAGGTACGCTCATGGAAAGAATGCTGAGAGTCAAGCGTCTACAATTGGGACAGCACAGTAAGCTTGTCTGCCTCGCAGTCGAGTGGTTGTGGGTTCAAATCCTAATCTAAATATTCCAGAAATATGCACGTTAGGTTCATTGAAGCAGATCCGGCTCGCCCGTTATGGGCAAATGCTCAAGCCTCCAGGAGAAATTCACCTTCAGTATAATAATATTAAAACTAGATATTATTAGTAACTCTTAAATTGGAAAATCCAAGATAGATTCAAATATAAAGCAATGCTCAATTAATGTGAATACAAATGATGTAGTAGTATTTTATGCTTTTATTTGTTGGATTTACAGCTGGCTAGCTAACCTTTTTCTTGCTTTTAATAGTCAATCAAAATACTGCTCCACTTTTATCCTACTGTAATACGGTAAAAGCGGAATAGGATTGTCAAGTGCACGTTGTGTTTATCTTTAAGTACACATTATTATTATTATTTTAAGTTATATTACATAGCGGCACGGTGGCCGACTGGTTAGAGCGTCAGCCTCACAGTTCTGAGGACCGGGGTTCAATCCCCGTCCCCGCCTGTGTGGAGTTTGCATGTTCTCCCCGTGCCTGCGTGGGTTTTCTCCTGGCACGCCGGTTTCCTCCCACATCCCAAAAACATGCATTAATTGGAGACTCTAAATTGCCTCTAGGCATGACTGTGAGTGCGAATGGTTGTTTGTTTGTATGTGCCCTGCGATTGGCTGGCAACCAGTTCAGGGTGTACCCCGCCTCCTGCCCGATGACAGCTGGGATAGGCTCCAGCACGCCCGCGACCCTAGTGAGGAGGAGCGGCTCAGAAAATGGATGGATGGATGGATATATTACATAATTTACCATTCCCATATGCCATATTAAACTGTAGTTTACTGTTTATTTACATCTTCTATTCAACATTTCACAGCTTGGGGGTTTTTTCTTTGATGAGTGAGGAATGTGGGGTTTGACCTTCTCCATGTATAAAGTGCCCTGAGACAACTTATTTTGTGATTTGGCGCTATATAAATAAGATTTAATATGTATATTATTTAAAAAAATGTTTTATATTATACCTGTACATGTATGGTAGATAACATGTATTAGGGTTTTCATTTTGATGTGCGTCAGCCTCACAGTTCAGAGGAGCGGGGTTCAATCCCCGGCCCCGCCTGTGTGGAGTTTGCATGTTCTCCCCGTGCCTGCGTGGGTTTTCTCCGGGCTCTCCGGTTTCCTCCCACATCCCAAAAACATGCATTCACTGGAGACTCTAAATTGCCCGTAGGTGTGACTGTGAGTGCGAATGGTTGTTTGTTTGTATGTGCCCTGCGATTGGCTGGCAATCAGTTCAGGGTGTACCCCACCTCCTGCCCGATGATAGCTGGGATAGGCTCCAGCACGCCCACGACCCTAGTGAGGAGAAGCGGCTCAGAAAATGGATGGATGGATGGATTTGAAATTATATTTTAGATTTTAAATTCAGTGACATAATCTATAAATTGAAGGTGCCATATTTTACCAAACCAACTTTTTCGAGTACTTGGGATGTGATATTGGCTCTATGGTGCCTCAGTAAACTAAGGTGATTTTTGAATTGAAATTGACACTTTTATAACCAAGGCCATGTTAAGAGAGTCACTCTAAATAGCCAAAATATGGGACCTTTAAGGACAATGGTAAAAACAATGCCATACACTTTCTGTGTATGTAAATAGCATTGGGTGGGGCCGACTCTGCATTGGAGATTCTAAACTGTTCCTAATTAGGAACTGGTAAAGAAAATGGATGGACGGATGGAACGGCTCAGCTTCATTTGCTGCCTTCATCTTTTTGCCGTATACTATCTTGACAGGTTCAACAACAATAATATCCCGAGTCCCACTGACAATTTCACATGAGTAAATTAAGTTACAAGCTCAGTTATAGGACAAATTAAACTCATAAGTCAAGGTACCTATGTACCTCTGTAACGTGTTTTATGTGTGTGTCACCATAAGGTCCAGCACTCTGTCCAGCACAGTGTCATCCCGCTCCAGCACTGGGATCTCCCTCAGCCGAATGGACGACAAGACGGAGAACAATAGAGTGCAGCAACACAAGGCGAGACATGTTTAAACATTTACAGTGTAGCCCTTTAACTCAGCATGCACGCGGTAGCATGATCGCCATTTCGTACGTGCAGGACGCCGGTCATAAGGCGATCGATATCCAGACGCCCAACGTGTCGCCCAGCACCCAGTCCGTGGGCAGTGCCAACAGCAGTGGAGGAGCTATGGACCTGTTCTCCAGCTCACCCCTTGTAGCTGTCAACAACCAGTGAGTCCCTATAAGAACAACATAGTCCACGTATGCACAATCCGATCCAGGATGTCGCTCAACCTCCCACTTGTTCGGCTTTAGAAATTTCCCCATTGGAATGAACGGAAATAATAATAAAACCTTCAATGTTAACTGCCATACAAGTGTAAAAAGAAGTGAATTAGTCTCATATTTTTTTGTACACACCTTTAACAATGTAGCATGGGTGGCCAGTGCCCCCAACCCCACAACCTGTAGCGTTCCATGACTCGAGCAGTAGTTCAACCTAGTTCAACTGTAGTTCTGTCGGATATCTTTGAATGCGGAACTAAGCCAAAAACACAAAATGTAAACTAAACACCTCCTGTATAGGCATCAAAGCACAGTTTGTGCATTGTGATCACTTTCTCTGTGTTCCTTCCTGCAGTGTGCCAAACTTGACCAGTGAGCTGTTCACCCTGCAACCCCATTTCACACCCCTTCAGACCACACACACTGTGCCCAACAACAACGCCTGGGGAGGTACAGTACAGATATACAGCGCAACAACAACAACAGCGTCTCCTTATAATAACAGTGGTGATCTTCTTAGGTGATTTGCTCAAGCCGGCCCCGCACACTCAGATTCACAGCTCCGGTGCCCCACTGCACTCTGGGAAGATGCTTTCCAGCGATTTGGACTCTTCATTAGCCAACCTCGTCGGGAGTGAGTATTAGATGATGACTTTGCATGGAGGTTGCTTACTTGGAGCTAATTTGCTTTACTCCTCTTAGACTTGCAGTTTGGGGGACCGCCAGCCAAACGGTGAGGTGGTGTTAAAAATGGGGCAACTGATTGTTTTTAATCATTGGTAGGATTCTTAAGTGCATGTTTTTGTGCATCAGGCCTGAGCTGCAGTGGAGTCAGCTGGTGGAGAAGAAGCCGACAGGGGGGAGTGGCTGGCAGACAAAAACCGTGTGCCATAGCACAAACTGGACTCACTCGGCCCATCCCATGGCCCCAGCGCCCATGCCCGTCCCTCAGATGGTAACAATGAAAAGCCACATAAGTGTGATGTTTAGACCAACCTTAGAGTCACTTTCCAGCAGCTAGTTTCATGAATTCACTACTAATTGACAGTTCTTTTTGGACTCTTCACGGACTCACTGGTTGCTTCTAAAGTGGCTATTGTTCCATTTCATGTCGAAATCAGAGTGGACTTGACACACATAAGGATTTAAGATTTATGACTAGGGAAGGAAAAATACCTCTCAACTCACCCTACACCAAAGGAGAAGCGGTCCGGCTAGTCTTTCAGAAACATCCGACAATCGGGCCTTTGTTGATTTTGATTGCAAGAAAGGAAACGTTCTCAAATGAGGCTTGATTTTCGGTTCCTGCTGAAGTGCTTATGCAATCTGACACAGCGAGAAATGGGGTAAAGAGTTGGTTTGTGTCTGTCAATTAGAATGCTTAATGAGCACTTAATACTGTGGAGTCAGAATAAAAATGTATTTTGTGTTTTTCTCTCCAAAGAATGGGGTTATCTACACTGGCTATGTAAGTACCCAACACACTTTACCATTTCATGTTTATGTATCTGCCTTTATATTGAGATTTAGAGGTGTTCTAGATATACAGTCATTATATATATTTATCGATATACAAGCTCTGTTATGAGGACTCTTGTCTTTCCCTACAGGCTCCAGCTCCAGTAGCTTTTCCTATGACAACCCCCCAAGTGCCTGTCTATGGAATGGTAAAGGAATGAATCAACTATTATCAGACATTATTACAGTACAGTATTTACTTTTAACCTTTTTTTAATTTCTTTTTTTACCCTGTCCAGCTCCCCCCTCAGATGAGCCATCAGATGGGGAGTGTTCCCATGATGCCCCAGCAGCCCGTCATGTACAACCAGCCGGTCCTGAGACCCACCAATCCATTCGGACCCATCCCGGGGACGCAGGTATTGAATACAGACACATCCATCCATTTATTCTAATTACATAGAAGCTAATCGGCAGATGCTTCAAGAATTGAGGAAAAATATTTAATTGATTACAGATGAGGCAGCAGTGTGCCTCACGATAAAAAGGTTTTGGCTTTGAATCTCCCTGTGCTTGCATGGGGTTTTTCTCCAAATAGTCTGGCTTCCTCTCCAAGTAGTCTGGCTTCCTCTTGCATTTCAAAAACATCCATCTTAGGACTCTAAATTGTCTACAGTTGTGATTGTGAATGATTTCTTGCCGTTACGTCCATGGTGATGAAGTGCTGACTCCATGAGTGAGAATCAGCCAGCGGTGGCTCCACACAAGCCCAATCGTGTTTGAAGGGTGACCATCCCCTGCTCTGACTGCAGCTGGGAGGAAGTCTCAGAGTCTCCAGAAACAGTGTCGAGTCGTTTTTTTGGGATTCCAGCGGGATGGGAGCAAATTTCACTATTAATCACAGAATTAGGCAGAAGCGGGAACAAAAGTCAACGGGAGCAGAACTATGACAACAAAGTCACCGGGAGCGGAAACCATGACGGGAGTAGAAACCATGGCTTACGCGGGATTCTGTAAAACTGTGGCTCGTGATTGGGAAGGAATGGGATCAATATCTGTGGGAATGGGAGGGAGCTGAATTTATTTATTTTTTTAACTCACTTAGGATTGTGAAGGAGTGGGATCAGTCTCTGTGGGAGTCTGATTTTTATTTATTTTTTCCTTAACATGCAGAATTAGGAGGGAGTTGGATCAATCTCTGTGGGAGTGGGATGAAGCGGGAATCAAAATCTACTTCCGTGTCATCCTCTAGTCTGAATACCACAGGGGGGCAAATTGTGGCATGACAGTTACCATCTGCTAGCAGGCCAGTTCCTGGTTCACATGTCAAATGATAAAATTCTACAATTTTGTTAAATTCTGGAACTCAAATGGCAGCCAATAAAATACACCAAGAAATATTTAAGATCTATATTTTTTTTGTCCTTCAGTCTGTTAGTTAGCCCTCTAGGCTACTTCCTGGTTCATGAACAATGACGCTAGAAATATATTTTTCCTGCGTATGGACTGAGTGACCTAAAAAAATTATATTAAATAACATGCACGCATTGTTATTGCCCACCTTTTAGATAGGAGGCTACCATTTGCATTCTGGAGTGGGGGGATGGGTTCCCTCGCACTGGAAACAGCAAAAAAAGAGAAATTCCAAACTGGGTATTTTGTGGATTTTGGGGGGAAAAAAAGAAAAAAAGAAAAAAAAAAAAAAAGAAAAAAAAATCGACTTCACAAAATTTCGTGCTAATTGGTTTGATCATTTTTGCTCATTCAACTAACAAATCAACAGCAATACAATAACATCAGTAAATAAGCTTAAAAGGCTGCTATATTCAACCATTGCAAAAAACAACAACAGTGCTGACAAACACCTGAACATTAGATGAGCTGTTAAGATAAACCGGCTCACCCTCCATCTATCTCTGTCCTTTGTCTGCAGATGCACTTCATGTAGAGATGATGCTGTAACCATGGCAGCAGAGCTGAGAGTGCCACAGAGGAAGAGTGAAGACAACAGAAGGACGACAGAGGAAGTAAAGAGGGGACGCAGAGGGAGGAGAAAGAACCAACGCTCGGCCCTCCCCAGATATACTCGCTTCCCATCCGTGTGCCAACCGGTCCCCAAAAAATAAAAACGCCTAGAGGCACCAGAAGCTCAGAACAGATATTCCACTCACACATCACACTGTTTGTTTTGCTGAAAACAAACTGTGATGAAGCTACGAACACTAAAGCTGCTCCATCGCCACCTCCTGACCCAATTTTCTCCCCCAGTTAGACCTCCAATTCAGTCCTCCCTGTCCTGGAGTCAAAGAAACTGAATCGGTTGCTGGCACTTTACTCCATGTGAACTTTGCCAAGGGTGTGCGTGCATATGTGTGTGTGTCCCGTGCAGGAGATTTTTATCGATTGGTTAAACCATCAACCTGATGTCGGGTAGTCAAATTTTTGTAAGCGTTTTACATGTGGTGTTCCGCATCATTGTTTTGTAGCCAAATTTGTTCTCGTTTGCCAACTTCACATTAGACTAACTTGGGAGTGTGGGGGCTTGGGGCGGTTGGGCATGCTTGTGTGTTTCTCTTTTGGTACCTGAGGTCAGGACCGTGTTTGCCAACTGCACTGGAACTACAGACAAAAGCACTCCGAGACACACAGAGGAATTGCAAAATTTAGAGGTAATTGAAGTGCTTTTACTATTCGCTTTTCATTTTCTCCTCTACGGCTGTGCAATATCATGCAAAAACCATGTCTTTTTGGAGTGTTCTGTTGTCGTACACTCATGTCCGCATCAGGATTATGTATAATAATGTTCTTTTTATACAGACACAATACACTGAGAGCCAGTGAAACAGTCTCCCATGCGAAATAGTCAAAGACCCCCAAGGGTATGTCATGAAGTCCTTTCTGACACTGAGGAATAAAAAAAAAAGGCCTTTCAACACAGCATAAAAATTAGAAAAGGGTAATTACCGTATTGTTGAAGACAGACTTATTAGTGTTAACATTTATGCATAGGACATCTAAAGGTCAGTGACACATGTCTAAGGCCTCTTGATCAGGGCCCTCACTAATACAAGATGTTTTGAGTTCCAGGAGTGGTGTCATGAAAGATATACAGTGGTGTGAAAAACTGTTTGCCCAGCTCCTGATTTATTTTTTATTTTTTTTGCAAGTTTGTCACACTTAAATGTTTTCCATCATCAAACAAATTTAAATATTAGTCAAAGACAACACAATTAAAGACATTGCAGTTTTTAAATGAAGGTTTTTATTGTTATGGGAGAAAAACAATCCAAACCTACATGGCTCTGTGTGGAAAAAGTGATTGCCCCCTAAACCTAATAACTGGTTGGGTCACCCCAAGCAAAATAACAATACAATACAATGAGTCTCTTACAGCGCAGTGGAGGAATTTTGGCCCACTCGTCTTTGGAGAATTGTTGTAATTCAGTCACATTGGAGGATTTTTTAACATGAGCTGCCTTTTTTTAAGTCATGCCACAGCATCTCAATGGGATTCAGGTCAGGGCTTAGATGAGGCCACTCCAAAGTCTTCATTTTGTTTTTCTTCAGCCATTCAGAGGTGGACTTGCTGGTGTGTTGGATCATTGTCCTGCTGCAGAAACAGAGACGAGCCGTGATGTTCCTTTTGCTCAGCAGTGGTTTTCGTCTTGGAACTCTCCCATACAAGCCATTTTTGCCCAGTTTCTTATGGTGGAGTCATGAATACTGACCTTAACTGAGGCAAGTGAGGCCTGCCGTTCTTTGGATGTTGTTGTGGGGTCTTTTGTGACCCCTTGGATTAGTCGTCACTGCGCTCTTAGGGTTCTTTCCGTCACCACTGTTTTCGCCATTTGTGGTTAATGGCTCTCACTGTGGTTTGCTGGAGTCCCAAATCTTCACAAATGGCTTTATAACCTTTTCTACACTGATAGATCTCAATTACTTTCTCATTTGTTCCTGAATTTATTTAGATCTATGCATGATGTCTAGCTTTTGAGGATCTTTTGGTCCACTTAACTTTGTCTGGCAGGTCCTATTTAAGTGATTTCTTGATAGAGAAATGGTGTAGCAGTATCAGGCCTGGGTGTGGCTAGAAAATTTAACTCAGGTCTGACAAACCAGTTATAGTTGTAAGTACCCAGTTAACAGGGGGGCAATCACTTTTTCACGCAGGGCCATGTCGGTCTGGATTTTTTACCCATCCCTTAATTTTGAGAACCTTCATTTAAAAACTGCATTTTGTGTTGTCTTTGACTAATTAAATTTGTTTGATGGTGGGAGACATTTAAGTGACAAAATAAAGAAATCAGGAAGGGGCAAACACTTTTTCATACCACTGTCCCTGCAATTCAAATCCAAATTACAAAGTTTTCCCCTTTGAAGTAATCCCCCTGGGGTCTAACGCAGTTTCCCAGCTTTCTCTGCCACAAATTCATGCACTCGTGGAAGGATTCTTCCAGGATCCTCCACAGCTCTGTTGTCTTGATGACGTCCACATCTTCATAACAGGTCGCCGCGATGACACCCTTAAGCTTGGTAAAGAGGGGGTGGGGGAATCACAGGGAGCCAGGTCGGGTGAGCAAGGAGTTTGCTCCTGATAGGTGATTTTCGTTTTGGCCAGGAGGGCATTGTGAGCAGGCAGGTTTTCATGGTGAAGCAGCCACAAGTTGTCCTGCTACAACTGGCCGCTTCTCACGCACTGAACGAAGCAAACACTGCAGCATCTTTTCGTAGATTTTGGTTGATCACCTCTCCCACACTGAAGGGGAAAACTCATAGTTTGGATTTAAAATGTCTGCTCATTCTCTGTCATCCAGGTCATGATAGTCGAGGCAACTGGACTGGTCTAGTTCGTTGAAGACTTTTCACCTTTAATCTGAAAGGATTCTTCAGTTCCAAATTTTATAGTTGTAGTTTCCCTATTTATGCCTTGGTGGATGTCTCCCCTGTGGGTGGTCAACAATAGGGTGTTGTTGTTGTTGCCCGGCTTTAATGAAAAAACCATCCTGCATATTAATCAGTCGTTCATGCACTGCGTCAAAGCAAGCTCGTAGGGCCAGTCTTCCTATAAAATGAGGCAATCTTTGGGGAGAGGAATGTCAGGACATTGTTTTAGGCAGAGGAGAGTTAATGCCTCAAACTTCCTCCTCTGCGAAGGGACGGCTTTTTTAGTTCAACATAGATGGCTTATTTTACATCTCTTTCAAGTAGCGATCATTCCTATCCAGAATTTGGATGTCATTGTCCACGAATTGCACTTCTTGAGATGCAAATGAACCGCTAACTTTGGACATGAGAAGTCACCCGCCAATGTTGCGCCATGCGTCTGCGCAACAGCTGCTTAGTTTTTCCAATATAGCGATCATTGAAGTGCATAATAATAATAATGCATTACACTTACATAGCATTTTTCTAGACACTCAAAGATGTTTTACAATTGCACACATTATTCATTTACACCTAGTGGTGGTCTGACAGAGGTGTGGCTGCCATTCTGCACCTAGAGCTCTTCGAACCACCACCAAACATTCAACATCCATTCATGTTTAATGTGGATTAAGTGTCTTGCCCAGGTACAGCAACAACGTGCGCTCGGGCGGGGACACGAACCAGTGACTCTCCAGTTCTCGGGCGCACTTTTATCCTTTGCGCCTCGCCCCCCACAAACAACATTGCTGAGTTTGTTTCTTGGACTTTTGTTCTTGAAATAGCTGTCTGGGGGTGCTGATGGGTTTGACATGCTTTGGGAGTTCCAGTATGTTTGGAGAAAGTACTTCTGAGTTCCTTTGACAAATCATCCACGTATAGGGTTTTAAACATATCTTTTGTGACACTAGTCCTTGAACTTCTCTTGACATACCTCATATATTTCTCTTTTGGTATGTCTGATGTCAGGACCGTGTTTGCCAACTGCACTGGACCTACTGACAAAAAAAGCGCTGAGCCACACCCAGGAATCGTAAAATTTGGATGTAATCTAAGCACTTTTAGTATTCGTTTTTCTTCTTCTCTACGGCTGTGCAATATCATGCAAAAACCTGTCTTTTTGGATGTGGTGGTATCCTACCCCTCATATCCGCATCAGGATTATATACAGTAATGGTCTTTTTATATAGACTAATGCACTGGGAGCCAGTTAGACCGTCTCCCATCCGATAATGTCAAAGGCCCCCAAGGGTATATAATGATGTCCTTTCTGATACTGAGGAAGAAAAAAAATGCCTTTGAACACGGCAGAAAAATTAGACAAGGGAAATTACCGTTGTGTCAAAGACAGGCTTGTTAGTGTAGTGTTAACAGTTATTCACAGGACACGTAAAGGTCAGTGAGACGCGTCTAACGTCTGTCGATCAGGGCCCTTACTGGTAGATGAGATTGGACAGCCTAAAACGAGAGGTTTTAATGATACGTTAAATGTGAACGAAGTCACGAGTGACCATCTTTATAGCACAAAACCATTTGACTGCACAAAAAAACAACAATGAAAACTCATTGTTGGGATGTACAGTACAGTCGAACGGGGCAATAATCGATCGACGGTTGTTTTTCTATTCATGCACTCTGAACACACCGTGGTCACAGGCATTACGGTGTAAACGTGTGTGCAGGAGCTCTTCAATAACAACAAAAGTTCTTGAAGTCAACATCCTTACGAGTGCAATTACCTTCCCAACAGAGTGAGACTGAAAAAGAGGCTCCGGCCTGACATTTGGACAAATGTTAATTTTCTCTCTATTTCATCACTGTGTTCCAGGGGCTCGGCTTTCTCAGTCGAGCGCCGACTGATTGTTAGTGTCCTCTGTATATAGCCGATGCTGTTCATGTGTTTTTAGACGTGTTTGGATGATGTAATGTGTGTGAGACCAATGTATTGCTGTGTCTGTGTTTGAATGGTGGTGTTTTTCAAGGTGTCATAGTCCAGGGGGCTGGTGGGATTTAGGGATCGATATTAAGTCATGTTTGTTTCTGTCCAGAGGAAAAGGGGAAGAGGGGGGTGTCTACGTTCAATTATCACAACTGGTCTATACACCAAGAGTGTCTTCATCAAGGAAGAGGGCAGGACAGGGTCTGTCCTCTCCGAAACAGGAACATTTTTTGCACCAAAGTCATCATCAAAAGCGCAGCTTCTTCTAAGTCAATGGATGATCAGAACTCTAAACATTTGTGTTTTTTTTTGTTTTGTTTTTTTTTTTTTTTAGATGAAAGTTTTTGGGTTGTTTTGCATGATTTAAGTGTTGTCTTTTTATTGGCTTGTGTGCCCGGTAAAAGCATGACCATGGCGTGAACTTTTCTTAAGTGTGTGTGTTTGAACAAGATTTTTTTTAAACTTTCCATTAATTGACATTCATAAATCAACTGTTTTACAACGTAAGGGGGTCTGTAACGGTTTGAAGGTCGTCTTGCATGCCGAAATGCAAACCGTGCAAGACAGCCAATGAAGAACTTCAAACCCAGTTACAGTCTTTGTAAAACGCCATGAATGTCAGTTTTTTTTCCATTGTAGCTAGCCGGACATTGCAGTCTTTATTAAAGCCTTGCTATTTTCCAATGTTTGTGTGTTTGAACGCTCGCTCCTTCTTCATACTAATGCCAGCAGCAGCATGTGGAGGTTTTGCGGATGAAAGTCAAAGTACTGTAACAATACGTGTTTTGAGTCTGGTCCACATTGTGCTGTGTATCTAACGTGTTTTGCCCAGTCTCGTCCTGTCTGTTTGCCCATCTGCTGATATTAAAATGTTCCCTGTCCCTCTTGGCCCCGATTACGTCAAACCAGGGCGAGATGCACGAGAAGCCTCAACTGTTACGTTCACTCGTTAAAAGCATAGGTCACGCAGGTCATACAAGTGTGCAAAATATTTGCACACAATTCAAACATAGCAGGTCATACAAGTGAACAGATCCTTTGCACACAGTTCAAACACAGCAGGTCATCAAAGTGTACAGATCTTAATGGCCTCTATAAACTTTATTTTTGTAACACACAGATTACCTTATCAGGTTGATGCCCTCGTTCCTTTCCTCTGCTCAGCGGTTTCCTGCAAGAGATACAAGAGCTACAAGTTCGTTAGTTGGAGCACACAGCAGGTATTCAAGGTTTTACAAATTGTAATTCCCTCAAAAATTGAGTGTGAACGTTAAGAAATGGCAAATATTTGACTCCATATAACCCGAGTAACCCAGATTCAATGGCAATTTGCAGAGAGGTTATCCAGTGTCTGACAAATGCAACTACACTCAATAAAATGTTTCAGCAGCTTTGAACTTCACAGACAGACAAAATTGTGACGCAGGAATAATGGTTCATTATTAATATAGCATTGCCACAAATAAAATGACAAATTTGGCAAATTTTGAGTTTTAGAGAGGTTTCAGTTTGAAACTCAATCATTTAGTTGGTAATGGTTCATTTTTACATAATGAAAGTCTACCAAAACCAGCATGGAAAGGAAGAAATGTCATAACACATCCATGCTATTTCATGCTCCTTTGTCTATTGAAAAACATCGATGTCCCTAGAATTATTACCTCAGTATATATAACCATCTCTGTAGACTGCTTTGACTGTCTCCATTGACACTTCTGTTTGTAAGGGCATGAAACAATTTTACTCCATTCTCATTTGCATAATAAGTAATGGACTTGGCTGGTTCGAAACAAAAGCTGATGTATTTGGAAGGTAATGGAATAAAACGTCATCTAATGCTTAAATTGTCAATTTTTTTTTATGACTCTTAACACAAGTCACACTAAAGAAAGAAACATTCACACAGTAATGAGACTGCTGTAATTTCTTTTTTTATTTATTGATAATTAAACATTTCAAAAGAACATTGGACAAAATGTCATTTGAAACAAAAATGAGAATTTGTGTCGTACAGGTTGAGAGTCGCACTGAAAATCGTTGTGGTGGGAGATTAAGAGGGGCACTGCGGGTGAGTCGAGCGTTGAACCAGCAACTGATCCTGTGCCAGCTTTGTGTTGGCCTCTGAAATGGAGGGCCTAGCGGTGTTATCTTCAAAGCAAGGCACTTAACCCTAAAGGGGCCATAGTGTAGGAAAGAAATCAAAACAAAAAAAAAAAACCAAACAAGGGATCGTCCTAACGATGTGACCTACCCCTGGGCTCTGGGAACGGCACGAATACGCCTGCTTCGATGCCATCATCAAAGATCACACACATATGGTATTCAGGGGCAGGAATGTATGAGCATGACTTTTGGCGGAAGTGGAAGGGGGGTAAAAAAACATTGGAAAAATGTCCAAAGAGGTGAAAACAGTGGTCAGGTGTTTCCTGAAAAAAGGTTTGGACATTGGCATGTGTGCGTCAGAATGTCTGCAAACTGTGTGACGCGTGTTTTTTCGGGAGGGCCAGGGCAGGAGTGTGTGGTCTGAGTGTTTACCTTAGCGGGGGGGCCACCCCCCATCGTCCACAGCAGTTTTCGGGGGGGCCTAACGCTGCTGTTTTCCCCCATCCCGCGCTACAGCGGCGCATGGCGTACGTCCAGGGCAAGGGCTCAGAGTTTGGCTCCCTCCCACTCTAGCTGCAATAATCAGCAAGAGGAAGAAGGTGGCTGGAGCAGCAGCAACAACATGGCATGCAACTATCAAGTTCACATGGAGAAGCTGGAATATTGTAGCGTGTGAGGCTATAGCTCGAGTAGTGACCAATGACTGAAGTTAATATGTGGATTGTGATTACTTATGTGTGAAAGGTAATGATGCCAACTATGAAAATACATCCAGGTGTTAGTTAGTGTGCTTTCCCAGAGGGCAAAAGGGGCCAAAAACCGTTGATTCTTGCATGGTTCTGCTCAGATTTGAAGGGAAAACATTCAAAGGGTCCTAAGCTTTCTTCACCACTGTTCTACAACTAAACACCCCAACCAAACACAAGCTTTCCAATTGTAAAGTTTGGGAAACCCTGCTCTAATTTAATCTGTGAACCTACACCATTTGCTACCTATAAACATTCATCTGATACCATACAAACTCTTCAACTCAACATCCCCCTCTAATCTCCAATACTTCTTAAATGTCAATGTTAACGTGGAATCCAATGTTGGCAGACAACTTGTTCGATTAAAAAACAGAAGACCAAGTATTTATGCGAGTCTCAAACAAAAACAATATCAGGTATGAAAAGTAGCTGAGACATTAGATTGTTGGAACACAACAGACCAAACCGAGCTTACTGATTTTAAGAATTGTCTAAACAAAAAACAAAAACAAAAACCAATGTGTGTACAGCCTGAGAAAATATCCAAAATGTGGTTAAATATTGACTTGAGAAGTAACAAAGACCTTTTGACACCTGATGCTGGGATTATGCAACAGTGAAAATGGAAAGAAAACTTTCCATGACTAGACTAAGCTAGAGCGATAACAAGGCAGATAGCCACCATTTCCAACCTGACTCAGCCACACCAACTTTGGTTAACGTCACAATTCTAGAGTAACTCCTCACGACAACAGCTTTGACTATAATAACGTCCTCCTCCTTGAATTTTGTCAAACCAAGGCAGCACAGGGCCATTAAAATGGTTGGATTATCATCAGTAAATGCTGCTGAAATGATGCCAATTATACGTTCTCCACAGAGGGGCCATATGGGTACGCCTTAGGGTGGGATGAAAAAAAACAACGCTGGGTTGAGTATGTCATTTCATAATGATGCATGTTTAACCAACTTACTTACAAAATGGCTGGTTTCCTGTCAATATGGGATCAAACACAGACTGAATCTGTGCCTTACGTTTCTAACCGCGAGATTACATAACTGCCAAACAAAACTGATTCAATGTAAGGCAAAAAAAAAAACTGACTTTCGTCCTCACCAAAGCAACTGTTCAACAACTTCCTGATTGTATTTTATTATTTTATTTGTGATAGTACTCATTGTCGTGTGAAATGAATTCTAGCCAATTGGAGACGCGGTTAGCCAAAATGCTTCACTCAAATTACAACCTTCTTGCCTACATTAGTTCTCCCTTTCTACTACCCCTTAACCAAGTACTCATGTACACACACATCTGCAGTGTGGAGGGAGTGTGTGTGTGTGTGTAGGAGGTGGGACTATCGGTAAGGGGGCTCTGGCGTGTTGTAAGGGTAATCATTGCGCTGGGGCGTGGGTTGCCCGTGTGCGGGTGTCTGCTCATACGGTGTGGATGCGGAGTAGCTTCCCGCTGCTGCGTAAGCTCCGGATGTATCATACGCTCCCGCAGCCCCGTAGCCTCCCGATGCGTCATAGGCAGCCGAGGCGTCGTAGTTGCCGGAGTAGCTCTGCGACGACACGTAACTTGCAGGGGGGTCGTAGGTACCCGGGGGTCCGTAGTCTTGGGTGGCAGAGTAAGCTGGAGGCGCCGTGTATGTCCCAGGGGGCGGCGGGACCGAGCTGGCGGAATCTGTGGTGGCCGGTGGAGGAGGGGGTGGAGGAGGGTTGGTGTAGGCATACTGGAGGTAATGGTACTGCTGCTGGTACTGCTGCTGGTACTGTTGGTACTGATGCATCTGCTGGTAATATTCTGTGTAGGACCTGCAGTTACAATTCATGATGGATGCATTAGAAATAAGAAAATAAAATCATTCAGTTTGACGGTGGCTGTAAAGCTTGCCATTTTTTCTAAATTTTAACTTGCCCAGGAAATGTTCCACCTTCTGAGGTAGTATCACGAGCCCAAGCTGGTGTGTGTGTGTGTATATACGTATTTTCCGCACTATAAGGTGCAATTAAAAGCCTATAATTTTCTCAAAAATCGACGGTGCGCCTTTTAACCCTGTGCGCCTTATGTGTGCGCTGAGTTCCAAAATCTGTAAAAATGTTGTTGTGCGATTTTGCTAAGTGCTGCGCTTGATTGACTGTCGGACCATTTCCCGGCGACATAGGTACATGATATGTACACTACTTACGCTTGCAGCGATAAACCAATTAGAGAACATTACGTAAAGCTATGTACAGTACGTACGCTTACCTCCCCCACGCCTCCAGTAGGTATACTGTCCTACCGGTATGCTTCAAAACAACATTTGTTTGGCTAAGGACCCCCGAAAATGGCACCAGCGAAGAGACATGCTTACGAGGCACAATTCAAACTACAGGCTATCAGCGGTTGTATATGGGAATAGAGCAGCTGCGAGATAATTCAAAATTCAGAATCAGAATCATCTTTGCCAAGTATGTCCAAAAAACACACAAGGAATTTGTCTCCGGTAGTTGGAGCCGCTCGAGTACGACAACAGACAGTCAATTGACAGAGAATACTTTTGAGACATAAAGACATTGACAAAAAACAGTCACTGAGCAATAATGGGTTGCTAGTTATCTGGTAATGCCGATACATTTTTTTTTTTTACAATTGTGCAAAAAGATGCAGAGTCCTCTAGCACTTAGAGTAGTTCGAAAGACTAATATTGCAATAGTCCGGTGCAATGACCATTGTGCAAAGGGCGCCGAGACTTCAAGCGAGTAGTGCAATAATCTGGGACAATGTTGATTGTGCAAATGTTGCAGATACCTCAATCAGTGTGCAAGCACAAGAACAGCCGGGAGAAGCGTCTCTACAGTTACCATTCGACTGAAGGCAATAACGATAGCGCAAGAACACTTTCAAGGAGGTCCGTCTTGGTGCTTTTGTTTTATGAAAAGGCGACATCTCGCCATCCGCGCAAGGACTACCGTGGCGCATCAACTGCCAGCGAACTCCAACCACTGGACATTGATGTAAACAGGGAATTCAAAGTGACGTTGCGAGCGGCATGGGAGCGATGGATTAGAGATGGCGAACACACCTTTACTAAGACTGTGAGGCAGCGCGGGGCGAGTTACGCCACCATATGTAAATGGATTGTGGATGCCTGGGCTAAGGTATCTGCTTTGACTGTTGTCCGACCTTTCGCGAAAGCCGGCATCATTTCTGAACAGCCACCCGGCAACGAGACTGACTCCGGGTGGAAATCACTTTAGTCAGATCGTGTATTCATTACAACATGACGGAAATAATTGGTGCTAACTTACTGTAATTAAATTATTTTTAATTAAATTAATTCACCCACACCGAAACCTTAGCGCATGATTCGACAGAACGGCGGCATGTTTACATACAACCATTCATGCTACCAGTAGCTTGCTAGGCTACATAACGTTTTGTTGCCTGCTTGCGAGCCGTATCGTATTAAAAGTATGTGAACATACCTCAAGCAAGCCTTAAACAAACGTCGCCTCCTGTCCTGAGCACCGGGGACCACCAACACACGTTTTCCCCCCATTTTGTCTTTAGAATACAGAATACAGAATACAGCCACTCTTGTTGTCATCGCCACGGTAACGAGTGTATCCAGTCGCATTTGAGTTGACAAGATAAAGCCCAGGGATCGTAAAAAAAACGGATGCAGTGGTATCGGAATACACAATTTTTTTGCAGTAGTCTGACAGTGCAATCATGAAAGAGCAAATTTGTCTTGTAGTCTGATCTGGGCATTACGTGTTGTCTTTCTCCGACGTGTTGTCTGTTCCACACACCCGACTTTTTTTTTTTTAACAACTTTATTGGCCGTCAGATATTTCCAATACTACGTCAAAAGACACACGGCAAGGTT
Organism: Phyllopteryx taeniolatus; assembly: GCF_024500385.1. Classification (NCBI taxonomy): domain Eukaryota; kingdom Metazoa; phylum Chordata; class Actinopteri; order Syngnathiformes; family Syngnathidae; genus Phyllopteryx; species Phyllopteryx taeniolatus. The sequence goes on from NC_084518.1 coordinate 15,039,573, forward strand.
AAAAATAAACAAGCTTTTGGATTCAAATATACTGTGCACGATGGCGACGCGGAGTAAATGTCTTTTGCGGAACCGATCAATAACGTTGTTGAGCTGATCGGCGAATTATGACATTAAAGCCGATCAGCCTAAAATGCTAAATATCGGCCGATACCGATCAGCCCAATAAAATCAGTGTAAAGTCTAATATATATATATATATATATATATATGAAAGATTTTAAAAGTTTTTTGTTTTTGTTTTTTCCATTTAAAATCTTTTTTCAGTTAGATCTTTTCATTGCTATTGTCTTATTTTAATCAATTTAATTTTTATTAAAATATATTCAGTTTGACAGTGGCTGTAAAGGTTGTTGTTTTTTCTAATTTTTTAGTTGCCCAGGAAATGTTCCACCTTCTGAGGCAGTAGTATCAGAGCCCAAGTTTTTATATATATAGATATGTGTGTGTGTGTGTGTGTGTGATTTTAAAAAGATAGTTTTTTGTTTTTTTTAACATTTAAAATCTTTTTTCTATTCTCTTATTTTAATCGATGTATTTGTACACAGCTTGGGCTCTTGATACTACCTCAGAAGGTGGAACATTTCCTGGAAAAGTTAAAAATTTGAAAAAATGAGAACCTTTATAATAATTTTAATAAAAGTTTTTTAAACTTCATAGCTAGTTGTTCATATCCACACATGTAATTCTGATCATGAAAATCACGCTCCTTACAGATAGTGTCCGGCCACTGTTTGAGACTGTAGGCATGTACAGTACGTGATTATTTGTCAGTGGTAAATTCATTGCAGCCTGTTCAGTGATATAACAACCATTAGATTACAGGTTGTTCATGATTTGTGTTTTATGGACGTGCCTGCGTGGGTTTTCTCCGGGCACTCCGGTTTCCTCCCACATCCCAAAAACATGCATTAATTGGAGACTCTAAATTGCCCGTAGGCATGACTGTGAGTGCGAATGGTTGTTTGTTTCTATGTGCCCTGCGATTGGCTGGCAACCAGTTCAGGGTGTACCCTGCCTCCTGCCCGATGACAGCTGGGATAGGCTCCAGCATGCCCGCGACCCTAGTGAGGAGAAGCGGCTCAGAAAATGGATGGATGGACCAATTTTTGGATTAAATTGAATTTAAATTAGGTGAAATAGTGGACATAGGCTTCTTTGATGTCTCATACATCTGTGGTATAAAGGATCACTGCCCAATTAGCAAGGAAACTCGGGATGCAGCCATTAAATTATTTTTTCTTAAATCACGTAATCTACTGATTAATTGGAGAGAAAAAAAACATTTTGCATCATTAAAAACAATACCACACAGGTGTAGGTACTATTTTTGTTCACTTGGGGTCAGCATCCTGACGTTCTCCTGTAGCATCTGTGACTGAGTCTGAATGGCTTCAAACGGTAGGGCCTGCCCTGGTGAGTGACGAGGGCATCAGCGAATGAGAACGTAGAGTTGGCTAGCTACTAACTGGCTAACCTGTAAACCAGTGTGCGTATTGAGTGACTCGGCATTAGTTGTGGTCATCAGCAGCTCATGTATGAATCTGCCTTATTAAATTTTTTTTCTTACTTTTACAATAAAGCAATTGAAAGTGCACGTGTCTATCCTTGACCACTTGTGGGGGCATTACAGCTATACATATTAGCTAACATCAATACATTACCTTGTGATGGCGAAGGTTCACATGCTGTTGTGGTATACATTGCACTTTATCTTCCTTGTTAAGTGTGAAATGATCCCAAACATTGGACACTCTCTGTCTTTTACGGAGTCTTTCCTCCTTGCTTGCCAGTTCAACTTATTTCTATACGGAGGAGAGCGTGTGACTGCAGTAACATTAGCCCGTGTGGAAAAATTATCCCTGCAAAGCTTTGAGGCATAGATTTTGGTTGCTCATTTATTTTGGTAAAATTATTCGATTAATTGCTGTAGCCCTACAGGAACGGCTATTCCATTATTACTCACAGTCGGACTTCGCTGTCGTGGATTGGAATTTTGAGTTTTGAAGTGAACTACATAATTTTTTATTGGGATTGATTGGAATTTGTATTATTTTTTTTTGAGTGGGGGGGTGAATTAAATCAAACAACACTGATCAAAGTCACAACAGTCAGGATGCTGATGAAAGTGTATTCCACAACGCCAGGACCAGGGTGGTAAGTTTAATACTTGCTCCTGTTACGTTGAAAGCTATTATCACTATGAAAACAGACGCTGATGCTAACGTCATCACGGCTCTAATATTCTGAATTTGGGATGTCGCGTTGCTGTGTGAAAGGGCTTTGTTGGGTTTTGTGTAAAAAGACGGACAGCTGTTGGGTCTAAGGTTGCGCTCTGATGCAGCAATGGGTGTATGGTTGTGTACCTGGCAACAGGATCAGCTGCTTCAGCAGTTGCAGTGGTGGAGTCTTCAGGTACCCCAGGTGGCGTTGGAAGCAGAGCACGGCGTTTGGTGCGATTCTGAGTGAAGGAACCTGGAGATGGGTCCGGAAGCAAGGGTGTCCGGTTCCCTCTGATCGGGCTGCGGTCCCGCTCCGTTTCTGAAGTTGCCGTGGATGATGTCGTCGTGGTAGTTGTATTTGATGCTCCTGTTGTTTTTCTCCCCGCCTGCTGCTCAGCCAGAACCTGAACCAAAACAAATCCCACTCTGAAGACACCAATAATATACCTGATGTGCTGTTCTCAAGTTGCTAAATCTAGAAACCTTCTGTCCCTCCTGGAAGAACTTGGCTCTTGCGGCCTCAAAAAGTGTTGTTGGATCCGGCGTGTTCTGAGCCTCGTACTCCTCAGTGGCGGAGGGCGCAATGGTGTGATTGGCAATATCCTGGTACACCTGGTCAGCGACAGATCCGTATACCTGGCTGGCAAGAGCGCCGTATATGACCCCATCGGCGCCTTTTGAACTTGTAATGCCTTTCAGGGCAGCATAGGTGGGATCAAATGATGTGGTGTTGTAGAAGGAGTTGTGGACACTTTGTTGAACCTGCAAAGAGAGACGTGAGAATGTAAAACAGGTGAACACAGTTTGTTTTTACCCTTTTTACCAGAAAACCGATAAATATGTGCCTTTATGGTTGTTCTATTACACTGTATATTCATTAGTGTTGAAAGGGTATGAAAATCATCACTATTATCGTGGCCACGATTATTTGTATTATGGTATTAGATAATAGAATGTCTTTTAATTCATATAAAATATAATTATATTTATATATTTAAAATTAAAATCGTATTACACTACTTTCATACCATTTATTATCATAGCATATCATCTATCATATGTACATAACATAACTTTATTTTTATGTCCGACCCTGTTGTGGCTGAAAGTGTTGCAAATATGCGCTGCAAACGCAACATACCGCAAAGTGACTTTGTGTTGGCAAATTAAAGCATTGTTAAGGTGAACTTGCATTGTTGGAGGTGTACAATTCCAATGGAATTGGTCAATTGGACCAAGTTCTAAGTCGGAACTGGTTTTCAATTCCCACCCCTACAACATTGCTTCCGCATGCAGCCATGCCGCCCCCGCTGCTCCCCTGTCTGCTTGATGCTAAAAGTCTGCTGCTTCGTAGCCCACTTGGTCTCGCTGCGAGCATCGCATTTACGAACTCAGTCACTGGATGGTCGTAATTTCAGCAAGTGCTGGTGATCATAAACTAATTTACTGCAGATATTGACTATTTTTGGTGTCATAGGCGAAGAATTTTGGTCAGAAAATCCATGACTGTAAGGAGCCAATGCAAAAGGTTGGCGAGTGGCGACCAACGTGCAGTCGGATAATATTGGAATGATGCGGCTCTTGTTATTGTTACAGCTTTGTGTTGTTGTATTAAACCGATGAGTCTGACGTCAAATTTTTTCCCAATATTGGGCCGATACTTATCGGGCATCCCAACTAATATTCGCTTACTTGTATTGGCAGTCCGGCAGCAGCTGCTGCGGCTGCCGCAAGCACAGCAGCGTGACTCTGGTGATGCTCCATGGAGCCAGCTGGTCGAGGAAGCAGACCCTCTCTACCACCTGAAGGGTAAAAAGGGAGCAACATGAAACATGATGACGTCAAAAGTGTCCGTTTTTATTTCCAGCATTGTTTCAAAACCTTTATTTATAAAAAACAAAACAAAAAAACATACCGACTGAATTCCCAGAAGACATGAGCTGGTTGACCAAAGGTTGAGCTTTGGAGAGCTCTACAGCCAGCTGACGGCCCTTGAAAATGGTCCCGTTGAGCGAGTCGATGGCTGCCATAGCCTCCTCTTTCCTTTCCATATGCACAAATGCATAGCCAACATTTGAACATAACCGAGCTGTAGCAGACATAGAAAGAATGCTGTTAGTGAACAGAAGAGAACAGATCAATCGTGATGATTTACGCTGCATGTTCAAGTGCTGAATTCTGATTAAAGGCCTATACCCGTTTAGTTTTTTATTTTTTTATTTTTTTTACTATTTCCTTTAATCGTAATTGTGTTACTTGAAAAATGCAGTGTAAATCCAGACGAACATTTTCTATACATAAAATAAATAAATAAAATACTAATGGATACATGGCATATTTACTAAATTTATTAGTATTCTTTGTACTTGGGTATTGTGGGGGTCACCTTTGACTTTATCACAATCTAAAACTCTCCCGAATGTTGAGAAGAGGCTGTGCAGGTCATCTGCAGAGCATGTTGCGCTCAGGTTCCCCACAAAAACTTTGGTGGAGTTGGGGGGACGGGCACGTGACTCCTCCACCACAAGTGGTCTGCCTCGGTACTCCTTGCCGTCCAGATGCCGTATGGCCCTGGGGGGGGGGGAAGAATGCTATTAATTCCTCATCTAAATGGGACATATAATGGAAAAATTACTTTTTTATGCTTGCATACAAATAGTTGGTTGTCTGAAGTTCCCAACTTTAAAGTTTGAAATTAAGAGCGTAAACCATTAGTCAGCACCCTACTTCTGAAAATGTGTCTGAGAAGTCCTTTAAATTTACAGTGTTTGAGGGAATATTTCACTGTCATAATACCTGTCGGCGGCTCCGTCTCCCTTCAGGGTAACGAAGGCATACTGTCTGAGCAAGGAGCAGGTGTTGATCTCCCCATAGGGAGCAAAGAGCTTGTTGATCTCATCTTGGGTTGCATCTAGAGGAAGGTTGCCCACAAACAACTTGACGTTGTCTCCGCTCATCTCTGTAACAACCAGGCATCTGCAAAAAACATGGCACGTGTCAGAATTGTGAAAATGGTGGATTAAGAATTTACACCAGGCTTGCCCCGTTATGTCGATCGCTAGGGCAGTGTGAGTAAATCGCGATAACATTTGCCGCTTGATAGACAAACAGGAAAACCAACCAAACGTATTTTCGGACAGACAGACAAGCACGCATGTATGTATGTTCAACAGTGCCAACAGCTGCAAAATTCAAGGAAGCTACTGAGTTGCCCAGTTAGCCTAGTTTAATTCTACTAGGATTGTTTTTCTTGAAACCTTTCAGTTGTACTTAACTTCTACATGCAATTTTAAATGAATCATTCAAGTGCCGTTTTTCTTTATTTTCCTATTTTAAGTGCAGTGTTAATGTTCAAACTGTATATATAATGTTAGACTCCAACATTTTATCCAGTTCAGTGCCAGGACATTTTTTTTTATTTTAATGAACAGTAAATGTTTTACTTTTCAAGTAGTACAGCACATTTTTAGATGCAGTTCAGTTGCATTTCCTCCTTAAATTCACTGCCATTTACAGCTGTTAAATTCAAGTATCCATGTTAACATGGACGACTGGCAGTGAATGGCTTTTTACTAATTTTCTTTAAGGTTTTAAGGTAACATTGAATATACTTAACAGAAATAACTCCTCTCTTTATGAATACTTAGGCCTACTACACTACTATATTTTAAGGTTGTTGATGGTGGTACTTGGGGAACTGCATTTTCTTAGCTGGTACTTGACTTAAAAAAATAAAATAAAATAAAAAGTTTGAGAACGACTGCATTAGATTAAAGCTGATGACAATCAGTTTCATTCGGCTACTACAGAAATTATACGTATCACTGCTACATCGAATTATTTCAAAACAAAGTTGAATCGGAGCGAGCTGACTTGGGCTAACAGGTCCAATAGCTAAGCAAATCAACCAGCTAGCTTCACGTCACCGACACAATTGTGGACCAAATATATCAGGGAGCGGGTGAGCACACCGATATGACTTTACTGGCAAACTACATAATAAAAGTAGACGCGTCAACAAAAGTAAGGCCGGCGACCCGACGGCTGGAAACGACATCTTGTATAGCTGTCTAACGTTAGCTTAACTAGCTTAGATCTGCTAGCGATATCGCAACATCAAGAGGACTTTATTAGCTTATTTCGTGTGTTTTGCCCGAATTGGAACCATAGAAGTGTAATGACAACTCTGGTTTCCGGACGTAAACCCCACGGTGCCGCTATTTCACACAAACAAAGCGTGGATAGCAACGATTTTAGCTTAGCATTTAGCCAACGGAGTCCTTACCCAACGCGGTCCCCGGAGCTGGATTTCAAATTGCACATCCGGCTCGCGATTCGACAGGGGCGACAGGGGGCGCACTTTCGCCACAAAACAGGACCGTCGTTGCGTACTGTATTTCTTAATAATATATATATTTTTAAATAATATTATTAACAATAATGTATCTTTAATTGGTTTTCTCTTCCGCCGCCCCCAAAATAAAATAAAATAAACGTTTAACACTAAATTAATAGCTGAGTCTGAAACACAAGACTGTGACGTCACAACTAGAGTACGAAAACATTTTTCTTTGACAAATTTCTCTTAAAAATATTTTAAACCGCAGCATGCTTTGGTGTAGTAGCTCTCTATATTATTCTTATTAGTTATTTTATTTTAATTTTGTTACTTTACAAATATTTCCAGGTGATATCAGGTGAGAGGGAGGAGCCACCGAAAAAGAAGAAGGAAATGAAGTTGAAAAGGAAGAGAAGAAGGAGACAGCTCTGGAGTTGAAAGCACGTCATGACAGGCCAAACAGTTATTTTCTGTGGGAATTTATGATAATAATTGATATCAACAATAATTGGAACATGTTGTGTTACCCAAAACGACTAAAAAGTGTGGAAGGGGAAAGCAGGTAAAAACATTTTTTATTTATTTTTAATATAAATTTGAATAGGACCGTAGCTGCTGATGTTGAAATATGAAGTACAGCCATGCTTCATTCATGTTACATAATGCATTATAATGCTGTTGTGGATTCAATGTCCTTGTGTAAGTGTGCACTGTATTTTCCACATTTGTTTCCACAGCTCCCTAGAAGCTCCGTCTGCACTGTCTTGAACCAAGTCTGAACTTGCTGGCACGGTCCAGGATTGATCACGCAAGTGTGTGCAACGCTTCCTGCTGTAAGTCAGTGTTGCTGCTTGTTGAGTTTGTACGAACCACACTTGCTGCAATGGATTCAATTCATATACAACTGTACTGTGTATATATATATATATATATATATATATATATATATATATGTATATGTATGTGTATATGTGTGTATATATATGTGTCTGTGTGTGTATATATATATATATATATATATATATATATGTGTATGTGTGTGCGTGTATACAGTGTATATATATATATATGTATACAGTATACGTTCGTTTCTGTAGATGGCACAGCAAGAGGAGCCCCTGTATGATTTCCCGGAGCCCACCCAGGCGTCAGAGCGCAAGTTCCAGGGCCACCAGCGAGTAGGCGGGTCTCTGAGAAGCGTCAGCGTCCTGGACCGGATCTTGTTGACCGTGCCTGTCTGGCTGCAGTTGTCAATCAACCCTGCCACTGCCCTGCACATTCTGCAGAGGGAACCTCGTGGGGTCAGACACATAAAAAACAAACAAAACAAAAAAAACACCTTTTTTGGCTTTTCTAGCCTCCCTTTCTGCACTGGACAGTTCCATGTCTTGCCTTACAGACGTTCCTGGTGCGAAGGTCTCGCACATCCCAGAGAAATGTGCTGTGTGTGCGCCTGGTGGATGACAGCGTGCCATCCTTTGTACAACAGTTTGGCATCAGGGAGGAGCATTCGAGTAAGTCATGACAATTAGTGACAATTAAGAATTATATCATTTGACACAATTCATTCTATGTTGCTGGTTGATTTCCACGCTTGTGGACTTTCCTAATGCGTAGTTGTTAAAAATACACATGTAATTCTCTTTGTTTTATGTTTAGTTCTCCAGTAAATTTCAACTGGTTTACAGCACTCGTATCTTAAGTGTTTGGTTGCAAGTCAAAGCAAAAAATTGTCTGAACAATAGCGTGTATCTCGAAAAACTCGTAAGTCGGGTTGTTCGTATCTCAAGGCACCACTGTATTTATGTGGTAAAATGAATGTGCTGTGGTAATTGTCGGACCCTTTCCTTTGTCAAAATAAGTTCAAATTCGGGCTCTATGGGTTTTGTTTTGACTTTTGGGGCACATTTTTCCAGAATTGTACTACTTTTATGGGCACGTGATGTTGAACGAATGTTTCCTTGTCAGCTCTGTCTCTGGAGACGTCAGCGATCAGCTTTCCAGACCTCCCGAGACTCGTTTCATTCTATTGTGTCAGCAGGTAAAAAGATCATTTTACACTTATTCTATCTACCATGCTGTGTCCTGTTGTTTTATGTTCTACATAATATACAGTGTATGCTTTTAAAAGAATTAATATTAACTCATGATACTTGTGTACCAGAGATGTATTGCCCTTCCCTCTGGAGCTTCCTGAGGCCATCGCTAAAGCAACCTCCCACAAAGAGCTTGAGTCCATCTCTCACATGGGAATAGGTTGGTTTCTTTAAAAACATGATGCAATGAGAAAACAAATGTCTATTATAGATATAGATTTGTGGATTAAATATTTAGGGGCTTTTTATAAACAGCTCCTCTGAGGTTTTATATGGGTCGTCTTGGTATCGTTGTGTTTATTATTCTTTCGATGAATTAATTTCCTTTTTCGGGGGCACAATTTGCCCCAATATGACTTTGCAAGCATGCGTATCCTCATGAAAATGTATGGGTTTTCTTACGGATCCCCAACACAACCTCCCAAAACTCATTTAGTAGCGCCCCCTTGGAAGTTAGAAAAGATTTCACCAGTTTCAACATCAACATTATATTGGGCGGACATATATCTTTCATAACAGGATGCACGAAAAAGTCTCAAGGTCTAATTTTGGGGGCAAATTTTATGAAAAAGGGGCTGGGAAAGTTAGAAAAAAATTGCCTGTGACACCAGTTTGATTGACATGAAATTTGGTGAACACGTCTATCATAGAATGCACAAAAGTCTCAACGAGCCATGCCCAATAGCAGCCATTTTTGGAGGCAAATTCCATGATAAAGGGGCTTGGAAAGTATTATACAAAAAAATTGCCCCAACACCAGTTTAAAGGGGGAAATTTGGTGGACATTTCTGTTATAACCGGCACGGTGGCCGTCTGGTTAGAGCGTCAGCCTCACAGTTCTGAGGTGCGGGGTTCAATCCCCGTCCCCGCCTGTGTGGAGTTTGCATGTTCTCCCCGTGCCTGCGTGGGTTTTCTCCGGGCACTCCGGTTTCCTCCCACATCCCAAAAACATGCATTAATTGGAGACTCTAAATTGCCCGTAGGGATGACTGTGAGTGCGAATGGTTGTTTGTTTCGATGTGCCCTGTGATTGGCTGGCAACCAGTTCAGGGTGTACCCCGCCTCCTGCCCGATGACAGCTGGGATAGGCTCCAGCACGCCCGCGACCCTAGTGAGGAGAAGCGGCTCAGAAAATGGATGGATGGATGGATTTCTGTTATAACGTTGTGTTTTTTTAATTTAATTTAATTTTTTAAAATGTTAAACACACATCAATTTGTTTTTCTAGAATTCTGGAGCTCACAGCTCAACGTCCGAGGGCCGCGGGAGCCCCCGAAGACCCAGACAAGCAAGGAGAAGACACCAGACTCTTCAGTCTCAGCGGCACCCACTGCTACCCTGCAAACAGCCTCTTCAGCGCCACCTGTTACGCAGCCCGAATCGGACAACCAGACGACTATCGCTGAATGTGACCAAAAATCTGACCCGAATTCCGCCCTGTTTCGCGAGTTCTGTCCAATTGAGACGCGCAGCCCCAGGGAGCTGGACTGCGGCTCAGGCCTGGGGGCGCTCTGCTTCATCAATCCCCTTTTCTTGCAGTCTCACAAAATCTTGTCCAAACGCCGCCTCTTGAAACGTAGCATCAAGGTGCGGGTATCCACCGAGACGTCCAGCCTGATGTTGCCCCCGCTCGCTCCACCGCCCCCGCCCCCTCTTATGCCCAAAACTACAAGAAAGTGTAAAGCCCGGAAAGAGACTACACTCGCACCCCTGGACTCCCAGTCATCACAAGATGTCCACCCCTCATCTGCAATGGAGGAACAAGTGGAGGTCAAACTCCCGTCATTGGTGGAGCATCCTACCGATGACTCAGACTACCTGCAGCCGTCCTTAGCCAGCACACCCACCGTCTCTCCCTCACTCTCTCCTTATCCAGCCAAATCGGTTCCACCACTTCCCCCCAAACTGTCTCGCAGTGCTTGCAACCCTTCTACTGCTTCCCAATCCAGCCCCTTGCAATATCAATTTCCATCTCTTTCACCCAGGGCTCCCCTTTCCCTCTCTGCCTCCCCCTATCAGTCCCCATCTTCCTCCCCTGAGGTGCCCTTCTCTCTCTCGCCCTTCTTCTCGCCTTCCTTGGCTCAGCTGGTGGAGGCCAGTCAAATACCGGAAATGGAAGCCAGGGAGGAAGAGGGAGTAAATGAGGATAAGGGAGTGGAGGAATTACACAAAGAAATGGAAGCTGCCTCTCTGGATGGCACAGATAGCTGTAGTTCCTTCAGTAGTTTTGAGGGGGAGGCAGAGACCCCACAAGAAGGTAATGACACTGTCCAGCAAACAGCATCTTAGTAAATTTATAAATGTGACAGTATTCAACATTCTCCCTTTGTGTTGAACATCTAATTAAATTAAGGTATCAGTTTTGGTATCTGAGTTAAAAAATAAATAATTCAGGATACAATATAATGTAAACTGTTTCTAATAAAAATTCTTTTTTTTGTGTATGGGAAAAATACTTTTTTCTTATACACAATGATTCACATTTTAGCAGTATGGTGAGTTTTTAGATTTGAATATATAATGCATATAATATGAACACCCAAAAAAAGCAGAAATCTCATCATGCCATTGTGTGTACAGTCTATTATGAATAGTCAAGTGAATGGAGGATAAAATACAAATGTTTCGGACTGACTACATTATGTTTTTCTCTGAATAAACTAAATGAATTTATAGTCTATATCCCCATAAGGTACATTTGAGATGACAATTTCACCCCCAAAAATCACACATTTTCCATTGAACTTCATATTTATCGTATTAGAATTCAAGTTGTTAGGAATGCATATTGAAAAAGTGCCCTACACTTAACTGTAAGCAGCAAAATATGGGAGCTTAGACCATTTAGCAACATGCTACTGTTAAACAGTACACAGTCAGCTTGCAAACAAGTACTTTAAATTTCTGAAAGGCTTTTATATCCATTATTACACTATGACAGAGTGGACATGTTAAGCTTGACAACATACTACATAAAATTGAACAAGTGTAAATATTTACTCTAAAACTAGCTGTTGTTCTGGCCTCCACTGAAAGACAAAATGCTGGTAGTAATGTTTTATATCCATTATTACACTATGACAGAGTGGACATGTTAAGCTTGACAACATACTACATAAAATACAATTGAACAAGTGTAAATATTTACTGTGCAACTAGCTGTTGTTTTGGCCTCCACTGAAAGACAAATGCTGGTAGTAATGTCACCCAAGACAGAGAAGTTACCACACAATCCCAGGGTGGACAGCAGTTTCAGACACACATGAAAAATGTTAAATATGATAATGGAAATATACATGATCAAACTAACAAGTTTGCACGTTCTCCCCATGTTTGTGGATTGTAACTGAGTACTGTGGTGTTCTCCTACGTTCCAAAAATATGTTGGAAGACTATTTTGTCCGTAGGTGAGAATGGTTAGGCGTCTATACAGTATGGTGATCAGTCCAGGGTGCACCTCTCGCTGCGATAGGTTCCAGCACACCCACGATTCCAATGAGGAAAAGTGCTTTTATAAAATGGATGGGTGGGTCATATGCAGCTGCATAACTTTAACAATACAGCTGTACTGAAAATTTGTATTTAAAATGTCCTTTGGTTCTGAATGGAAAAACAAGATTTTACAAAATGGCCCGCTAATGCCCAATGGTTCAAAGGAAGAAAAGAAAAAGACAAGTTTTATCAAACATTTTATTTTCACTATTTTCTGTTTCAGATCCTTAGTAAATAATACGCCAATGAGGCGGAAATGCATTTCATTGTTTTGACTTCAGTCTATAATTAGAAGCTATGGCAGTGTTTTAACAGTCTAAATGTAAAATTAACCACCAAGATAGACAACTTACATCAATACATGTTTTTGACCCAGTCATTCACATAGAATCGTGTTTTGTTGTAAGTCAGCAAATCTGAAATACAGGTTTTGTGTGTAATGCCAACTCTGGACCAGTGCTGTTGTTTTGTCTACAGTAGATCTGTTCTAGTTATGTGACTCTCTACGATGTGGTGAATGGTTAAGTCAGTAATGAAGACCAGTTAAGACGCCACAAAAGTAAAATTGAGGGGGAAACCGCCCCGTCCTTCCATCAACACCAACAGGAAGAATCCACTCTGCTCAACTCCAAGAGGTCGGCCTCAAGTTTGTCGTTGTCTTGGAAGCGCTCGACGAAGGACTGAATCAAGCCTGATGTGCTGCTTTCGTACTCCACTAGCTCAACACTCTCTTCTGGAAAAGCACAAAAGAGAACCAAATAAGTTCAAGAAATGTGTAAATGGCAGTATACACGCATATATACATTTCCACTTTGCACTTATTCACCCGTTTAGGTTTTTTGGGGGCTCAAAAGCCCTGGCTAATAGGAAAATAATAATTGGTGTCAAGGAAGTACGTTGACATGATACATCTCGACAGAGCCTAACATCTTTGGATGTCGGGGACGAACTAAGTTTAGCCTGGGTTGTTAGTGGAAGTCAGTCTTAGCCACATGTAAAAGCACACCCACACTTCCGGTGCATTTTTTTCACAATCAAATCATCATTTGTCATTAAAGCTAATGTTGTATAATGAGATTGAAATGATATTAAAGTGTTGTGGGATCTATGTTAAACTACAGTGGTACCTCGACTTATGAGTTTAATATTGAGCGTGTGGCTCAATCTTAAATTTTAAAACGAGAGATGCTGGGCAGATGTCACGCCTTTCGCTGCTGCCATCTTGCGATGGTGTATCTGAAGCACGCTCGTACATAAAATTTTAGCTTGCAGATTTATTTATTTTTTTCCCCCCCTCAAAAAAACTGAGCAATAGAATTTAACTCAAAACTAAAAATGGTGCACTAGTAAGGCAAGGTACCACTGTATTAATACAGGCAATTGAAATTATTATTATTTATTTATTTTTTAAAAAGGAGGATTCATTTACTGGTGTTTTTTTGCTATTTGCGGCAGGGCTCGTTCACTATCCCCACGAATAGCTGAGGTTTACTGTATACACCCAAAATGGGCGTGGTCCTCTGGTGAAGGGTAAAAACATACAGTACCACTGATTTTGGTGTTGGCTTGGACAAACATCTTGCGATCCTCCTTCCGCAGCAGCACCGTATCACGAAGTCGCAGGAAATTGTGTGCCCCGCCCTCATTCACGGTAGAGTAGCCCTCATAGAGGGCTCGGCCTTTTTCTACATCTGCTGTCGACTTGAAGACCTACAAAATGGAGGACGCGGTTTAAAAAAAAAAAGGTTTGGGAGGTGTAATTTTCCAACAACCAAACTTAAAAAAAAAAAATAATCCATTATGCTTACAAGCTTCAATGCAATATCCTTTCTTAATCACCATACCAGTCCAAAGTGGTGGCAGATTTTGCTAACTGATAAATTTTTAGTGAGATGCTGGGGAAAAATACCTGCAATTTACAAAGGAACCTGTGGATGGCTTCTTTTCCGACAGTGTGGATCTTGCTCCTGTCAAGTGTGATGCGAGCGTCGGGTTTGCCGTCGGCTCCCGTGACCTCCTTCAGGCCGACCAGGTCCTCACCAGCCTCCAGCAGCACGCACAGGATCACGAAACGAGCCTGCATGTGAGCCTGGAAAAAGGGAGAAATGTTTCATGTAAGATATACTCAACAGATAACTCAGTTTTGACTGACACCTTCAGATAGGTATTAATTTAACACTATAGGTGCATTTCAGCGGCACGGTGAACGACTGGTTAGAGCGTCAGCCTCACAGTTCTGAGGACGCGGGTTCAATCCCCGGCCCCGCCTGTGTGGAGTTTGCATGTTCTCCCCGTGCCTGCGTGGGTTTTCTCCGGGCACTCCGGTTTCCTCCCACATCCCAAAAACATGCATTAATTGGAGACTCTAAATTGCCCATAGGTGTGACTGTGAGTGCGAATGGTTGTTTGTTTGAATGTGCCCTGCGAATGGCTGGCAACCAGTTCAGGGTGTACCCTGCCTCCTGCCCGATGACAGCTGGGATAGGCTCCAGCACGCCCACGACCCTAGTGAGGAGAAGCGGCTCAGAAAATTGATGGAGGTGCATTTCATTAAAATAGAATATTGTGGAAAATAATTTAATGACAGTAGTTAAATTCAAAAAGTAAAACTCAAATATGCCACAATGTTATTTTTCTGCTAACAAAAACCCCAAAGATGTGAATATTAAATTAAGTACCGAAACAAAATTATTTTAATATACAAATTAGGTAGGAAGTCACCTTCTGAAAAGTATTTTCCTCTGTATTTAATAAATCTATATACTGCGGTACCTTGCAAAGTTTAATTTGTTCTGAGACCACGCCTGTAAATCGAAAAACTGATATCTAAAATCTTTCCACATTAAAATGACTGGAAATGAAAATCCGTTACAGCCCCCCCACTCCTAAACTATGGGAAATAGCATTTTATAATGTATATTATAAAAACATAGCAATAACATAATTAAATAGAATATACAGAATTATGCATAAAGATTCATTCATTGCGGCTCCTTCTGGTGTGCACGACTTGACCACCTGGGGGCAGTATAATGCAGTCATGCAGAGACATGATGAGTCTCACAATTGCCAGTACTGTCAGTGGCTCAGTAAGCTGCAGTAATTATTATTTTTTTTTTGTCGAGTGTAAAGAATATGTGCCTTTAAGTGTTACATTGTGTGTTTACATGTGTTGATGCCGCATTTGTGTTCAAATAGCTGCCATTTAAAGCGTTATAACACCACCATATAGATGTTCAGTTGCCCATCTATGGTGTTTTGCATTTTTTGTCGTCTTAAATATACAAAGTGAAATTATATTTGTTTTGTTCAGTTTGACAGTAAACTTTACCTAGGAGAAGCATTCAAAAACTTAAAGCCTCTTTTTTGAAGAACTATTCACCATCTGCCAAACTGTTGCTCTTTGTGAAGTGAGTTGAGTTCACTTCACAGCGCTCGTATTTCAAGTTTTTGCTCAGTAGTCAAAAAAACAACACAAGCTTGGCCGAAAAACAGCTATCTTGAAAAACTCAGTCCGGTCACTCATATATCTCAAGACACCACTGTATTTTGGAGTTTCACATTTTGACTTGAACTACTGAGATGAATTAACTTTTCTATCATATTCAAATTTAATGAGATGCACCTGTATGTTTATTATTGAGATTGCAATTTGCAGTGGTGTACAACTGCACTGCATCACAGTGAAAGCAGTTTCCACCAAAATACCTGAATAATGACACCAAAAGCACTTACTAACAACAGTAATGTTGCAGGACCACAAGTTTTAATGACAGCTCACCTGTCTCCATGTCTTGCTCTTAGGCGTGTAAAACTCCAGGCCCAGCAGACCCCCTCGCACCATGCTCAGCCAGTTCACGTAGACCACATCCTCTGCATCCTGGCCCTCATGACCAAAAATACTGCAGCACAAAAACAGCAGTGACTAAGATTAAATATCTTTTGTCTTGGCCAAAATCTCAATGATCATTACTTACCTGATTACTTTCTTGTTCAGAGACAGATAGAGTCCCACACACTCTGCCCTGCATTCTTCATAAGAGGAGGCGAGGGTGGAGAATTTACTATCCCAAGTCTCGTTGTCTTGGTACCAACTGGAAACCTAGAAATACACGCACATCATGAGGAACTGCAGCTCTGCATCTGAAGTTACTTTTAAAGCGCCATATTATTTGAGAACACAGCTCGTATTACGGAAAAGTGACTTTTCAATTACTTGCATACAAATAGTTGAGTCTCTGGAGTGCCTCCCCACTCAAGTGTGAATTGGACTTTTTTTTTTTTTTTTTTTTTTTTAAAACAACTTGCTGGTCGTCAAGGTAGCACAAACCTGTGTTCATGATTCTAAGGGTATTTTGACTGAAACATGTCACACGCATGTTATCAAGACAACTGTGAAGTGTGAATTTGTGGAAAAATGGTAAATTGTACATGCCACATAAAGGCTGTATTCACACTGGAGGTCCAAGTGGCCATTTCTGATTTAATGCCTATGATTATTTTATTTTATTTTCATGTACATTTCAAGTGACACGTATCTGATATGCACTGACAAATATCAGATACGCATCTGATTTTCATCCACATTTGGAAGAGGCCTGAGTATAGAAACTCACCAGCTCGCCAGTTTCTGGGTTGATCACTTTGCTCTGTTCAAAGTTGAAGTTTCCCTTGTTGTCCTGTAGAGGGAGCCACACATACACACAGTCAACTATGTAATTTTCAAAATGTTGCATTTCCTCACGGTCAGGGGATTTTTTTTTGTGTCCAAAAACAGTCATCCCTCCATTCAACCATTTTCTACACTGTTTATCCTTTTTAGGGTAGCCGGTGAGCTAAAGCCTATCCCAGTTGACTGTATGAGAGGCAGTGTAAGGAATTAACGAGGCACGGGAGTTGCCCAGCTGGCCTCTTAAGGGAAAAGTCCTGATGGAATTCCTTCTTCCTGGTTCTTTTAATGTTTGGTTGGTGATCTTATTTCCAAATAAGAATTCTGATCTTGTCTTTTGAGTATTTAATACAACAAAATCAGAAATACAAGTTTACAAGGCTATGGTCCAGCGGACGACAACAGCGCGTTGGGACTCTCTTCCTTCTCTCGTGGGATGCGGAAACAGAGTACACTTTTCAGATAACAGTCAGTCCCCTCAGCGGCAGTTTATCAAACCAGTTCTTGCCTGTTCTCAGCCTGACTGTAATCACTATGCCTGTAGTGTGTGTGTGCGCGCGCGCGTGCGCATAACAGTGTGGTCAGCTATAACCAAAGGGGGGGAAAAAAAAAAAAAAAAAAAAAAAAAAGCTAGCGTGTGTGTGTCCTAGTGTCCTGTAAGCAGCAGCATAGAAATATACCTTATAGCAGGGGACACCACAGACAGCCAATCGCAGTAAAGGTGATACATTTCGATATTATTGGTCAGAATTTGTTTTTTTCCTTTTACAAATTATTAGCCAATCTATAGTGTTGAAAATAGCTTGAGAGCTAATCTCTTAACTATTGGACACTTCAACTGTGTGAAGAGTCTCATAACGCCACCTCTTCCTCACTCTGTGAGAGCCTTGCTGTGTTTTATCTCAACAAGAATGAAAGTCGCAATGTGTAAGAAATACTTCATTGATAATAATGAGTGAAAATTGTTAGGTTAGATGGATTTGAGTACACTTATGACTCTTAGACCTTTGAAACAGTTTGGGAATATGATGTAACCACTCGTTAGCGTTGGTTAACTATTAAAGCCTCGCTCTTGTCCAAGGGCTCATTGAGTCGACAAACTTTGATGAGCACTGCTGGCAGCAGCGACATGCTGTGTCTGCACAATTCTAAATCAATGACTACGTAAATAAATTATAGCATATTAAATTAGCGATTAATCATGATTTTGGGAAGGTGTTGTGTTGATAGTGCGCAATAGTATACAATAGCAATGAAACGTGTAATACCAACTTTAACAATAGGGTGTTTGGTAACTGCCGTTTTTTTTCATTCATTCATCTTCCATTCCGCTTAACCTCACGAGGGTCGCGGGCATGCTGGAGCCTATCCCACCTATCTTCGGGTGAGAGGCGGGGTACACCCTGAACTGGTTGCCAGCCAATCGCAGGGCACATACAAACAAACAACCATTCACACTCACATTCACACCTACGGACAATTTAGAGTCTTCAATACCCTGCATGTTTTTGGGATGTGGGAGGAAACCGGAGTACCCGGAGAAACCCCACGCAGGCACGGGGAGAACATGCAAACTCCACACAGACGGGGCCGGGATTTGAACCCCTGTCCTCAGAACTGTGAGGCGGATGTGCTAACCAATCAACCACCGTGCCGCCCTCTGCCTTTTTTGGATTTCCTGAAAACAAGTGGTTTTGGAGCGATGATTTGCTAATACAGAAATACAGATATTCTTGTTTGACAGACCTGGACGAACAACTTGCCGCTTCCATGTCCCAACAGTTCATGCAGGCCGACTTGCACTTCAAATGATGGACTCTTCCACTTGACAAACAAATCCTGGCACAAACGGACACACAAATGCAAATTGGGGAATGGGATGAGTGCGTGTTATACAGGTAGCAGTGGATTGAGATCGAACGATCATCTTGGGTGCCTCACCTTGTCATCTTCCTCCAAGAATGTAAGTTTTTCTTTGTTTGTAGAGTAAGCCACGGCCAGCACATTTCCTAGGGAAACATTTTTAAAGCCCTCCGACTGTCTGATGTCATCATCTGGTTAAAGAAACACACATGGGTTTGAGTGGAATAATGTTCACAAACATAAATAAAAAAAGCTTCAAGTTAGCGTACATACAGTTGGGAATGTTAATGCCAGCTGGAATGCCGCTGCCAGCGAAGGTGAGGACGTCGAGCGAAGTGAAGTCCGGTTTAAGGAAAGTGTCTTTCTCAAACTCCCTTGGCCAGGGAAGCTCGGGGAGCAGCACTTCTGCCGAGCTCACGAGTTTGGCAAAGCGCTCGCTCATCGCCTTGTTCACGACTGCCACGAATCCTAAAGTGGACACCACAAGTAGGTTGCTAAGGAGAAGAAGTGCAGCAAAAAGGTAGAAAACCTGTCAGGATCAAAGCTACCTTCAAACTCTCCTCTGGAGCCAAAGGGGTCCCTGTAGCTCTCAATGAAGCCGATGTAGCTGAGAGGAGGGTGGGGTGAAAAATGTTTCATAGATTTATACCAGAACCTGAAGGAATGCTTGGGTCATCAAGTCATGCAGTATATTGGACTAGGGCAAGGATGATCAGGCCTGCCATGTAACTGTAAAAACAAATGAAGCCTCGGAGTAACAGAAAAGAAAACAACTTGATATATTATAAATTTTTGTGATCATTGCTTTATATTTTTTATTTTTTTGTATGGCCATCAGATGACTAAAGTGTTACTTGTTGAAATGGCATTTTATCTACAGTGTCATCTTTTATCCACACAAAAACAGCATTATGGGTCAGTGAAAATTAGACTTTACAACGATTTTATCGGTATCAGGGGGATAGTTAGCATTTTATTCTGATCGCCTTTAATGTCATAATTCGCCGATCCGCTCAATGACGTCATTGATCGGCTCCGGGAAAGACATTTACTCCACGTCGCCGCGTACACAGTATATTTGAATCCAATAGCTAGTTTATTTGTTGCCTTGTCGCGTCTTTTGATGTAGTATTGGAAATATTTGACGGCCAATAAAGTTAATTTAATTAAAAAAAAAAAAAAACGGCGGTGTGGAACAGGCAACACGTCTGAGAGACAATACGTAATGCCGGGATCAAACTACAAGACAAATTTGCTCTTTCACGCACCAGTCAACATATTTCCATCTCAATCCTTAATCACCCTAACCTGCTGCACATCCTTCCCATCTCTAGCCCTCTGTCTGGTCAACCTGTATAGATTCTTTTCGCCTTCTTTAGTGTCCAACCTGACATACATGTCATCATATGCCTCTTGTTTGGCCTTTGCCAGTCGCATCTCAATGTATTCCTTTCGCCTCTCCTCGGTCCTCTCAGTGTCCCACTTCTTAGCTAACCTTTTTCCTTATATGATTTCCTGTACTGTGAGGTTCCACCACAAAGTCCCCTTCTCTCCTTTCCTGCCAGAAGATAGGATACTCTACTGCCTGCCTCTCTGATCACCTTGGCTGTAGTGGTCCAGTCTTCTGGAAGCTCCTCCTGTCCGCCGAGAACCTGTCTCACCTCTTCCCGAAAAGCTGCACAACACTCGTCCTGTCTCAGCTTCCACCACATGGTTCTCTGCTCTGCCTTTGACTTCCTAATCTTCCTCCCCACCACCAGTCATCTTGCACACCACCATCCTATGCTGTCTAGCCACACTCTGCCCTACCACTACCTACAGTCAGTAACCTCCTTCAGATTACATCATCTGCATTAGAAGGACAAACTGGGCCAAAACGTGTGTTGGTGGTAACCGGTGCTCAGGACAGGAGAGGGCGTTCGTTTAAGGCTTGCTTGAGGTATGTTCACATACTTTTAATACGATACGGCTCACAAGCAGGCAATAACATGTTATGTAGCCTAGCAAGCTAGTGGTACCACGAACAGTTGGACGGAAACATGCCGCTGTTCTGTTGAATCGTGCTCTAAAGTTTCAGTGTGGGTGAAGTAATTTAAATAAAAATAAAGTAATTTAATTACAGTAAGTTAGCACCCATTATTTCTGTCATGTAATGTTGGTTTGACCTGACTGATTAGAATACACGATCTTACTAGAGCAGTGATTTCCAACCTTTATGGAGCCAAGGAACATATTTTACAATTGAAAAATCTCACGGCACACCAACAAACAAAAATGTCACAAAAAGTGGATATATTAATCTAATAGAAGACCATTCATTTGGTCTTCTATTAGATTAATGAGGCATAGTCTGTCACTATGCCTCACTGGCATAAATAGAGGAACAAAGATACATTATTGTAAATATATTTTTTGAGCAATTAAGTACACAAGTATATACAGCAAATGAACAGGTCATTTAAATAGACACATTCCTCCATCTTGTGATTGGATCAGTGATTTAAACTCGCTGATTGGTTGATCGGCCCCAAAAATCCTGATCGTGTAAAGCCTAGTGAAAATTGACTTTTGAAAACTATTTCCCAGCTTTGTAGATGTAAAAAAGGATTGTTTTTGGCTTGGCACAACAGTTTGATGTTATAAGATCCCCCCCACACCCTCCCAACACTTTTAGTTTGATATTCCAGAGGAATGCTACATGTAGAGGTCCATCTCAATAAAACAATATTTATATGATATACATTCACTACACACAGAGAATTAAATAGTATGTAGAATCAAATGTTTTTTGTTTTTTTTTAATCATTTCTCACAACAACCCAAAATTCACCAGAGAAATTAAAACAGTATAACATAAGGAACTGTCTTTTTTAAATCGAGAAATTATAACTTTAAAATTGAACTACTAAATAAACTTTACATCCATCCATCCATTTTCTGAGCCGCTTCTCCTCACTAGGGTCGCGGGCGTGCTGGAGCCTATTCCAGCTGTCATTGGGCAGGAGGCGGGGTACACCTTGAACTGGTTGCCAGCCAATCGCAGGGCACATAGAAACAAACAACCATTCGCACTCACAGTCATGCCTACGGGCAATTTAGAGTGTCCAATTAATGCATGTTTTTGGGATGTGGGAGGAAACCGGAGTGCCCGGAGAAAACCCACGCAGGCACGGGCAGAACATGCAAACTCCACACAGGCGGGGCCGGGGATTGAACCCGGGTCCTCAGAACTGTGAGGCTGACGCTCTAACCAGTCGGCCACCGTGCCGGTAAACTTTACATAAATATTAGAATTTATTGAGATCCACCTGTATATGCTATTAAAATTGTGCCTTTTTCAAAAAATTATTTTGAATAATATCACAGCCTAGTACTATGAAGACGAACATCACACTCCGATTCGCACCTATGGACAATTTTAGCATCTACAATGGAGCTAACTTGTATGTTTTAGTAATGTGGGAGGAAGCCAGAGTACCCGGAAAAAAACCCGCAAACATCCAAACAGAGATGACTGTGATCCAGACATGCTATCCAACCGTGTTAAAAAGTCATCCAGTTTAAAAATACCAAATAAAATTTGGTATACATCTTTATTTTGACTTTTGTTGTTTACATTGGTTAATATAGCTATGTTTAAGTGTCCTCACCTCTCCACAATTGGTCCCTTGTCTTTGATCCAGTAGCGTGAGGCCTCCTTGTGGGCTTCCACCGAGCCCAAGGTGAAGCTTTGCCTGTACTCTTCAAGCATCTTCTTCTGATTCTCATTGGCACCGTGGGCCTGTTTTGTTTGAAACAACAACCAATTTCAAATTAGGATTAAGAGTGGCGAATTACTTGAAAAATGATAAATTCTCTCACCCACCTGAGCCTTCTGAAGATAATAACAGACCCTCTCCATAAGTGGAGCATAGTCCCCCCTTTTCACTGAGAACTCTTTTCCCTCAAAGTCAAAGCACCCGCAGCAGGATTCACACTCGCCATCCACTGTGGTGTCTGTGCAGCAGTCGTGTGCGTTAATACATTTTCTAGCATGTACCTTGTTAATCCGGCGACCCGCATTCATGCTATCTTGGTTACTTCATTTGACGACTGACCTTTCTTCACAGCTGAGGCCAAGCGCACCTCGTAGCAGGTTTTCTCGCCATTTTCCCTTTTAAACAGCCGGGTGTTGTAAGCAGACAGTTTCTGAAGAACACAAGTGACAGTTCAGCATATCTCATAGAAAATATGATTAGTTTTGAAATAGTTTATACAAAGTATGGCCATTGGGCCTCATACGGCCCACTCCGATCTTTAATCCAACCCACCATTGCATTTGTACAATCAAGAGTCTTGTTATATTTGTTGTATTCATTTAGCGGTTTTCGGTACCGTTTAAAAATGCAAAATGTGTTTTTTTTTTTAATCTAATTACTGTACTTGATTAATCGATGAAACAATCCAAATATTCGATAGCGACAGCCCCAATCAAACCTCGAAGCGAGTCAGGCTTACCTTCGAGTCAAGGAACTTTTGAGCCAGCTCAGCATCTTCCATACAGCAGTTTCCAGAGAAGTAGGTGGTAATCCCCTGAAGAAAAGCACAGCGTGACAAAACATGAGCTGAAGTATGACCAATAACTATCCTAAACAACACGCATATAATTTTAAGTAGTCTGTATTTTAAAGGTTACAAGCTCCCACTTTGTCACCGAGGCCCAGTTGTTTCTGTTTGTCCTTCAGGGAGTAGATGAGACATGAGCAACTGTCCCAGAGAGCACCCGTCTCAGTGGGGTCCTCCTGAAATGCCTGGCTGGCCCTCACCAGTGCATCCAACTTGTCCTGTGTAGGTATAATCAAATATGATGAAAAATACATCTATGGATTACAGTAACAAAAAATAAAATTAAAAATTACATTAAAAAACAGCATTTGTGAGCAGTACCAGTACTTCTCCCCTTTTGATGTAACTCAGTTATATAATTTTTACAAAG
This sequence comes from Phyllopteryx taeniolatus, assembly GCF_024500385.1. Classification (NCBI taxonomy): domain Eukaryota; kingdom Metazoa; phylum Chordata; class Actinopteri; order Syngnathiformes; family Syngnathidae; genus Phyllopteryx; species Phyllopteryx taeniolatus. The sequence continues at coordinate 15,063,229 of NC_084518.1, forward strand.
TTTAAATCATCCATTCACTCTGTCGGCATTGATTTCGCTGTGACTTAGATTTCTATTGAAGTCCCACCTTCCTAGGGGGCGTGACATATTTTTGATAATTGAAGCATCATAGGAAGGAATTTACATCAATCATTGTAGCAGCATCGCTGATTGGTCATGATGTCACTTAGCATGATGACATGTTAAAGGTCCCATATTTTGGTATTTAGACCTCCATAGAGTGACTCCCTAACATGGACTTAGCATAAACGTGTCAATTTCATTTTAAAAAAACACCTTTGTTTTGTCATTTGAGTTTTGTCAAAAGGTCCAACTGACAGCTACTTTCTGTTTGACCCAGTTTTGTATTCACTTTGTCCATATTAAGCTAAAACTGTTAGCTTTCCTCTGATTGATTGCCTCTGTGTCGACAACGCACTTTTGAGCGGTAGCGGAAAGGGAAGTCAGAGATCTTCACTTGTGACGTAAATAAGCTTGAGAAATTCGAATGACCTGATTTCAGGCTTTTCGGCAGAAAAACGTCTGGGACTCAGGAATGCGTGGACAATTTTAATTCATATTTCACATGTTTACTGAGGCACAAGAGAGACACTATTACATCTAAAATACTAGAAAAAGTTGGTTTGGCAAAATATGTCCCCTATAAGCATGTAATAATTTACAAATAAGTTATTGTTTTTGTTTGTTTGTTCTTTATAAAGGGCTGTATGTTGAACAGACAGAATTCAAATTTGTCAGCAGCGAAATAGGCCATGCCCAACAACATATCAGAAGGACTGATAGTGAAAGGTTTTTATTGATAAACTTTTCTGTGTCTCTGAACAACAATTAGTTGAGGTTTGATTTAGTCAAAAAGAACAAATGTTTAAAGCAAAGTAGACCTATAAATATAATACATTATTGTTCCATTTGCAATTTGATTTTGGCATTGTCTTGTGAAAGGGCTGCAGCGATTCATTCAATTCCGCTGATACTTTGGCGGAAGTAACAGATATTGTGCAATGCATTACAATTCAGAGACAGTAGAAATGGCATCATAACCAACTGTAAAATGCACAAAACCGCTTTGTACCTTTGGCAAATTTGGGACAAACTTGGAGTCTCCGAAAGACTTGTAGTTTCCCATGTTGGCATAGAGACCTGCTGCATACACCAAGAAGGCCTGAAGACGAACAGGACACAAAAAGTAGTTCTTGAAGCACAACAAATGTGTGCATTGAAACAAAAAGAATAAGGACGACATACTTGGTACTCCTCTGAGCTCAGTCCGGCTGCTGTCGCTACAGCTTCCAGCTGCGCAGGTGACTGCTTTCGGAAGATCCTCTGCAGCAGGACGAAGATGACTGGCGACTCCGGGGATGTTTGCAGGAGCACAGCGAGGCCTCCATACCTAAGACAAGGAGCAGTGGTTTCAGTTAGATGACATTTAATACACACACACACACACACACACACACACACACACACAAACAAATTATGATTCCAGAAAAAGAATGTAAAACTAAAAATATATGTAAACACAGAAAGTGTTTGTTTGAGCGAGCATAGCATTTGCATACATGTGAATGGTCAGAATGGTTCCAATTTAGCCTCAATCTGGGCAGGGTTGTAAAATAAGTGAGGACAGTGAGGTCAATGACATACCAGGAAGCGCGTGACAGGTAGTGGGCATACATCTTCTCCTGCGGGGAGAGCAAGCGAAAAGCCTCGGCGCAGTCGAGAGCAGAGATGCCGATGTCATTTGGTAGGAAGTACTGGGAGTCCACCATCTTTGATTGTGAGGTTGTCACCGATGGGAAGTAGCTAAACTCTGGCAGGAAGTTTGGGGGGGGAGAACAGACATATAGATGATGATTGTTCCTTTTTCTTTTCTTGAGCTATGGAAATGATTGTGTGCATGCAAAAAAAAAAAATAACATGTATGATACACTACATAAAAACTAGTCTCTATCCATTATGATGTTTCTAAACAGATGACTGCCATGAAGATTTGAGCAATTGTAGCAGGAGCACGTTCTACAAAGAATACTATATATAGTTACAATTTTCCCCACTTAAAAGCAACACATATGCATGGTGTTTATAGCACCCTTTCTACACTACAGGAAAAATGGTTGCTTATTAGTGGAGAAAACCAAGGTAAGGAAGCAGAAAGGACAAGAGCACAGAGATATTATTTTAGATCGCTCTTTTCACTTTCATTTGACGCCATGAGGGGGGGGGGGCACCTCGAAACTGAAAGCAACTAATTCCATCCTTAGTCAACTAAATTAAATATCAAGATTATATACATTTGGTGTAATGATGTAAATTTAATCGCCAGGACAAAAGAAGAATTAGCATTCATTGCCGATTGCTTATGTGCATTAATATTTTTTTGTTATAAAGAAAACATAGAACTACGACTTCTACGAGCAGGAACTCAAGTCACAACCTGTATTTCATAACTTGTAAAACTATGTTGTATGTTTAATTCACTCCTGTGAGGAATTAAAGACGAATTATCGTCAGCAACAGCATGTTACCTTGTAAAGCTCGATAGCTCCAGCTCACGTCAAAGTGCAGTCTCACGCTCACGCTCCACACTTCCTGGTATGTCCTGATTTAGCCCCGCCTTTTGACCTATCACAGCTCGTATATTGTGATTGGCAGTAAAAAGGACCAATCACAACGAGTCAGTACTGGGTTTTGGGAAGGCATTTTACATAATTTACGCATAAATATGACCCGCCTCCCAACCTATCACAGCGTGTATATTATGATCGACAGCAAAAAAGCCCAGTCACGGATTACCGATACCAGCTTCTAAAAAAAAAAAAAAAAAAAAAAAATATATATATATATATATATATATATATATATTTATTTATTTATTTATTTAAAGTTCCATAACAAGAGGCTAGGGAAGGAGTTAATATTACGTGCTACTATTAATAATAGCGTAATATATAATATCTGTGGCTCTGATCGTGGGCCGTGAAGGGCTGGCCTGTTGATTGGCCGTTGTGACGTCATCAAATATGATAGCGGAAATGAACAAAAGAACATTAAAGATCAAAGTACAAGAGGGACATTTACGGTTGATCGTGGGCTCGAGTCAAAGAGTCCGCGTGTGGAGTGCCTGGTTGGGAGTTGCAAGCAGATCTTGTGCGAGTGTGCAGTCTGTTACTGCATGGGAATAAAGCGACTGTCATCCTTGACCGCATACGAGGGCATTACAACACATTAGCATGACCCCAATTCAAAATTCAAAAATCACAGCCATATTAGATTATAAATATTCCTAAAGTGGAACACATCATCACAATCAACGCTTTGGCTGATAAACATTAGCATGGCCTACCTATCATAGTTCAAAAATTGTAATTGGCAGCTAAAATGACCCATCACGGCACGACAGGCCTGTTTCACACATTTCACAGCAAGATGTTAGGAAAGGCGCTAATATTATTATCATTAACACATTAGCATACCCCCTGTTAAAAATTAAATACACAGCCATATATAAGTAGCACACATGTATAAGCAATGCTATGACTGCTATTAATTCATGTTTTGGATAAACACGCTGTCCTCCCCCACTCGTTACACTGTGTGTTCTGTTTCCATTGTTCTTCAAACCAATGCCAATGAATGTAAATGTATTCAGCCGCTGGAGGTTTTCCACAGAGAACACATGCACGGAATCATCATTCTTTTTGTTCTTTTTAATACTGTCATGCATTGCCTTCCATTGTACTGAAAAATACTGTTTTGGCTGTATTGACAGGGACACAGATGTAATTTGTTCTTAGTTGTAGGAAGTTTAAACCTAAAACAGAATAAGTGATGAAAGGAAATACTCTGTTGCAAGGGCTTTTTTTTTCGTCTTAGCCGAAAACCTACAAAAGTAGTTTAAATTCCCCATCCATCCATCCATCCATCCATTTTCGGAGCCGCTTCTCCTCACTAGGGTCGCAGGCGTGCTGGAGCCTATCCCAGCTATCATCGGGCAGGAGGCTAGGTAGACCCTGAACTGGTTGCCAGCCAATCGCAGGGCACATACAAACAAACAACCATTCGCACTCACATTCACACCTACGGGCAATTTAGAGTTGTCAATTAACCTACCACGCATGTTTTTGGGATGTTGGAGAAAACCGGAGTACCCGGAGAAAACCCACGCAGGCACGGAGAGAACATGCAAACTCCTCACAGGTGGGGCCGGGGATTGAACCCCGGTCCTCAGAACTGTGAGGCAGACGCTCTAACCTGTCGCCCACCGTGCCGCCTTAAATTCCCCAATCTTTTGAAATTGTAAATTGTGCCCACCTTGATCAGTCTGATCAACAAACTAAATAAAATAAATCAAATAAATTCAGATTTAACAGTATTTCGTCTGAACATGCAGTTCTAGTTGTTACGGACTGCAGCCCCCTGTTCCTGTGGAGGGATACATGTCGTTGCCTCCAGCTCTCTCTGTCCGGATTGAAGATGTCCTCCATTCAATTTCATGTGTATCAATATCTACTAGTACTAAAAATACGTCCGAATTCACATCTTCTCCTAATATAACTTGAATGATCATTTAAATTCATTTTAAGCGTTATGGTATATGGACAAAACTATCGGGACACATGGCCATTACACTGTGTTGGCCTGAGCCACGACCCCATGTTTGTGACGTGAAGTGGAACGATAGCCAATCAGGAAGCTCACGGAAGCTTGCCCAGTTGCCGGACCATAAGCTGGGTAAACACATACTAATATGTAACATCTGAACTGATTTTCAAAATGTAAGTGACACCACACATGATGCCGAAAAAAAATCAGCAAGTGTGTTCTTACAGCACTTGTATCTGGTGTAGTCGAGATGACAAAAACAGTACACTTCATTACACTACATTTAATGCAGCAGACTGGTGTATGTAAAGTGTCTGATTAACTTCAAATACATTTCAGATGTTATATTAGGCTTTCCCTGACATTTTTCTGCTCTCTGCCAGAACCCTGAAGGTTTTGCGCTAACAGTGACTGCTATTCCGAACTGTTCATAATTCCCTCAGTTCCAGCTGAAGAAAAACAGGACCAAAGCATTATGCTGCCACCGCTATAGGTCACTGTGAGGATGGGGGTGTTCCTTTTGGTGATGAGCAGTGTTGTTCTTGGTTTCAACGAACTCTACTACACACATGTAGGAAAATCTAATTATGTATAGTTTGAAATAGCAGTCAGTATTAGTACAAAACCTTCAGGCTTCTCCAAGAAAGAACAACCAATAATAATAATAATAATAAAATGAAAATCCCACTGGAAAAAAAGACGTTTATTTGGGGTTAAGATGCACTTTAAATGGTGGCATGTGTGTGCTGACTCCCATTTTACACGAGTTTAAATGTGGTTGGTTAAGTCTGAACACAGCCACAACCGAGTTATAAGAGGGTGTGCACAGTTGCGCAACCACATTGTCAGTTGTTTATGTTTACTAACTCAGCCGAAAAAATTTATATATTTTTAAAAGCAATTGAGTTGTACCTGTCATAGGCCACATTAATGATCGGAGAAGCCTTGAAAATATTTATCTTTGTCTCATTTCTTTATATTGCAAAAAACAGGTGTTTGAACAGGGGTGTGTAGACTTTTTATATCCACTGTAGCCAGTGGTTTGGCAGCATCTTGTGGCATCTTAGGCCATTTCAGAAAGCCCACGAAAAAATGCGAACAGCTGGGTTTTTTTTTTTGTGTGTGTGCAAAGATCTGGGGATAGGTTCCCGAGAAAAAAAAAACATGAATAGGTGAATTTGTGAATATAGTGAAGTGCGATTTTGTGCGGAATTACTCTACCCCGCTTTACACTAAAGCACAAGAAGACCTGAACCACCATTTTATAAAAACTTGACTTATTTATGTCTGCATGAAAAGTTTTCGCAGCATCCCTGCTGCTATTCTGCTTCGTCAGGGCGGGTCGGGAGAGAGAGGAAATGCTTCTTCCACTTGTCTCTTTGTGTCTCTCCCTCCCTCCCCCTCGTCCCTCCCCGTCTCTCTCTGTCTCTCGCGGGGCTGCGTGCAGTGAATTGAAGTGAAAGAAAGAAACATTAACAGCGGGAGGAGACTCTGCGGGAGGGGAAAAGGAGGTGGTGTGAAGGACGGTGTCTCGCACAGTATTTATAGCTGGCGGGATGAGGAGATAGGACGAGAGGAGGTAGGGAAGGAGCAGCCAGACACAATAAGAGAAGAAGAGGAAGAGGAGGACAAAGAGACAATGCTGAGGAGGAAGAGAAGCGTGTCGTTCGGAGGCTTCGGCTGGTGAGTGAAGCCCTTCGACCAGTTTTGTAATTGGCCACTTCTATCACTCATGTGTCAGGGTCTTTGAGTTTATTTCCAGGCTGGGTTGTGCTGCAGTGACATCACTGTGACATCACATCACAACACTAGCATGGAAGCGGCTGCTCTTGGGATGGGTACGCCTCACATCCATCCCAATTGCTATGTCAACGATGCCCCATTTGTAGTGCTTCCTAAACTTGGACTCAGAACCCAAAATGTGTCCTGGGTCATTTTTTTCATTAATTTGTTGGAGATAGAGCTTTTTTAAATGTTTTTATTTTTTTGGTTCCATGTTTGTTTTGTTCCTTATCATTAATTCATACACAGGGGTCAACTCATTTATTAGCCCACCTGTCATAATGAGAGCATCCAGCGTCGTGAAGTGCTCTAATGCAGACTTTCGATTTCAGCAAGCTGTTGACGTTTTCCCGCTTAAAACAGGAATGAGGAATTTAGAAATGAATCATATGGAAGCCCATTTCCGTCAGTCAGAAAACAAAAACATAAACGAGGAAAAGTAAACAGGGCAATGTACATTATTTACCAGTTTTTCTTTCTGTTGGAGAATGTGAGTAAAAAAAAAAAAAAAAAAAAAAACCCTAAACTTTTATGTTTTAATTTAAAAAAAAGAATGCAACATAATCTCTTCAACATCTCTCCTTAACACCAATTACTACTTTTTTACCAGCTAGGGCTTTGGCACCATCTTGTGGCATCTTAGGATGTTACAGAAAGACCACAAAAATGTGTGAGCTGTGAATAGCGAATCGGTGGGGGTTCACTGTTCTACAATAGCAATATTAATGCAAAAACACTAAAACAATCTCATCCTTGTCCCGTCCAGATTAACAAACAAATGTGTTACCTGTATATAGATGATCATGAAGCCATTTTAACAAACGTGGGCGGAACTATTTCCCTGCCAGTTGCAGCGATGTGCTGCAAATGTTAGCTGCAGCTGGTTTGTGGGCAACTTTGCATTTACAAGTAGAGCAAAGTGTAAATTTACAGTTTTGAGAAATAATTGGTGTGTTTACTAAAGTGTTCCATTGACAGCTTTGCACATGGGAAAAAAAAGCTGCTGCAGTTAATGAGCAACTTGCAGTGTTCTTTGGGATGGAAATGAATGAATGTTGCTTCTCATTTCTCCATACAAAGTCCAGCTTTGGGATGGCTGTCGAGGTCGGTCACGTTTTCTAAAAATGGTTTAAATACCTTTTGAGCTTTTAATTAATGAAAAAATGTGAAATTAGGCTACATTCAAATCTTGATAGCAGTTTTAAAACTGCAAACTCCCTTGAAATGCGAACATTTATGGGGAAAATGCATATCTGTATGAAAAAGACTTTTCTAAATGAAGGTTGAGTTCCAAATTTGACTTATTCTTGCACTCTGCACTGCAGTGCATGTTATTTATAATCTTTGTTAAAATATTGATAGATTTGACATATATTTGGACTTGCACCACTATTGCACTCAACTTTTAGTCACGACCATTGGGCCCCAGCTATAAAGCTTTAAATCGCTCTCTTGCAAAATGTCCAAAAAAATCGAGTTAGCCCAGCTAGTTTTCAGTGTCCCAAAAGTGCTATACTGCATCCATTATTTTATGCCTGTTTTGTTCTGACTGACATTTTGCACCTATTTGTCACCAGTGCCTGTTATTTAATGAAAGGAAAATATTTTGTGTGTAGTAAGTGTCAAATCAAATGGAGACAATGTGCTGGATATCATCTTCAGATCACTGACAATTTTTTTTACAATGTTTAAAACATGAAATACAATCAAACATATTAGAATAAAGCTTGTGCTGTATCTGTGCATAGAGCCTTTTTTAAAAAAAAACTCCAGTACAGTACATTTTTCACTTTTCAAATGCAACATATTTGAAGTGAAGTTATGTTGTATTAAGAACAACACTTATGCGTGTAATTTTTATTAATTTTTTTGTTTTAAATTCATTTTGGTTGTTTTGTGGATAGAAATAGAAAAATAAAACAAATCTGAAAACACACTTTTTGCCATTTTTTGCGGAGAAAAGATATTCGATACTCGTCACACTCGAGCTTTCCTTGTGTGCTCAGATGGCCACTAATAACGGAAACCGTGGAAATGTACACTTTTCCTCATACTGCATTACATAATGATACACTTTAGAATGAACTGCCGCTTTACACCAAACAGGCTCTTTCGATAAATATTTTAAAATTTCGTTTAAAAACGCATTGTTATTCCTTGGCTTTCAACTTTATTTTTTTATCATCCTGTCTGTTCTTTTATTTCTTGAATTCTTACTTGTTTTTGGATGCTTTTGCTCTTCATCTTTTATGTAACATCTTTAATTCCTTCTGTACACTTTGTTTGATGGCTGTTGTTTTTAAAGTGCTTTCTAAATAGACCTTATCGACTGACTGATAATTGACAAAGTATTGAATTTTTTTAAGCATCTTTACCCAAAACACACAAATCAAGGAATATAAATAGTGGCAAGGCTAGAACAGTTATTGTACATTTTATTTAAAAAGGGTTTGGCAAAATAAAACACAGACACATAGACATGCTTGTAATATCTTATTTGCAGCTATCATGAGTTCAGTGTCAGAGTCTTGAGTTGAAAGTGAAGGAAAAAATGCAACCACAGTGCAAATTGTCTGCCATGATTAAAAAGAAGAAGTGAATGTCCTTATTACGGCAATACTCGCAGCTGTATAAAAAAAAGAAACTCCAGAGCCGAAGCAAAATCCTGACAAATGAGTGTACAGTAGCAGTTACAGTACGTCCCATTGTCACTTGACTACATCTCAGAGAACAAGCGGCGGAGTGTGGAAACTGTTACGCAAGACTTCTAACCAGTCTTCCTTCCCTTCTACAGTTCCTTCTACCATTCCTTCTGTCCATACCACCTTATCGCTTACTCCACATATGCTCCTCTCCCTCCATCGTTTCCCCTCAGTGCACCTCGTCCCTTACGCTCAGACAGAGGTAATAGAGTTGCATTACTGAATAATGCAGCACCGGCTTCGGGGAAACTACTCACATGAAATCGTCCATTTGCAACAACAATCCAGCTCAACTTTAAAATCTTCGATGCTACTTTCTGGATTTTAAATCTCTGGACAACTCGGATTGTAATTATCTAGTGGAAAGTGTTGTACATGCTTTACCATACAATGAATGAAGCCCTGTGTACTATATTTGTGGTTTGGCATTCGTGAATTCACCTATCACTTAAAAATATATTCCTAGCCCTAATGAAGCTTTATTTCCAAGTAAACTGCAATTGAAAGCGATAAAACAAAAAGTTCATTTCGTAAGAATATTTAAATAGCATGTAAATATTGTCTTTGCGAATGTAATGTACAACTCCAATTCCAATGAAGTTGGGACGTTGTGTTAAACATAAATAAAAACAGAATACAATGATTTGCAAATCATGTTCGACCTATAGTTAATTGACTACACTACAAAGACAAGGTAATTAATGTTCAAACTGATAAACTTTATTGTTTTTAGAAAATAATCATTAACTAAGAATTTTATGGCTGCAACACATTCCAAAAAAGCTGGGACAGGGTCATGTTTACCACTGTGTTACGTCACCTTTTCTTTTGACAACATTCAATAAACGTTTGGGAACTGATGTCACTAGTTGTTGAAGCTTTGTCGGTGAATTATTTCCCATTCTTGCTTGATGTACAGCTTCAGCTGTTCAACAGTTTGGGGTCTCCGTTGCCGTATTTTACGCTTCATAATGCACCACACATTTTCAATGGAAGACAAGTCTGGACTGCAGGCAGGCCAGTCTCGTACCCGCACTCTTTTACTACGAAGCCACGCTGTTGTAACACGTGCAGAGTGTGGTTTGGCATTGTCTTGCTGAAATAAGCAGGGGCCTCCATGAAAAAGACGTTGCTTGGATGGCAGCATATGTTTCTCCAAAACCTGTATGTACCTTTCAGCATTAATGGTGACTTCACAGATGTATAAGTTACCCATGCCATTGGCACTAACACAGCCCCATACCATCACAGATGCTGGTTTTTGTACTTTGCGTCCATAACAGTACTGATGGTTCTTTTCCTCTTTGGCCCGGAGGACAGGACGTCCACAATTTCCCAAAACAATTTGAAATGTGGACTCGTCGGACCACAGAACACTTTTTCACTTTGCATCAGTCCATCTTAGATGAACTCGGGCCCAGAGAAGCCGGCGGCGTTTCTGGGTGTTGTTGATAAATGGCTTTTTCTTTGCATAGTAGAGTTTCAAGTTGCACTTACGGATGTAGTCCCGAACTGTATTTACTGACATTGGTTTTCTGAAGTGTTCCTGAGGCCATGTGGTGATATCCTTTACACATTGATGTCGGTTTTTGATGCAGTGCCGCCTGAGGGATCGAAGGTCACAGGAATTCAATGATGGTTTTCAGCCTTGCCGCTTACATGCAGTGATTTCTCCAGATTTTCTGAACCTTTTGATGATGTTATGGACCGTAGATGATGAAATCCCTAAATTCCTTGCAATTGTACGTTGAAGAACATTGTCCTGAAACTGTTCAACTATTTTCTCATGCACTTGTTCACAAAGAGGTGAACCTCCCCCCCATCTTTGCTTGTGAATGACTGAGCAATTCAGGGAAGCTCCTTTTATACCCAATCATGGCACCCACCTGTTCCCAATTAGCCTGTTCACCTGTGGGATGTTCCAAACAGGTGTTTGATGAGCATTCCTCAACTTTCTCAGTCTTTTTTGCCACCTGTCCCAGCTTTTTTGGAATGTGTTGCAGCCATAAAATTCTAAGTTAATGATTATTTACTAAAAACAATAAAGTTTATCGGTTTGAACATGAAATATATTGTATTTGTAGTGTATTCAATTAAATATAGGTTGAACATGATTTGCAAATCATTGTATTCTGTTTTTATTTATGTTTAACACAACGTCCCAACTTCATTGGAATTGGGGTTGTAAACAAATTGTTTAAACTTCATCTGACCATCACATAAGAGGACAGTGGGCAGGTCCCAGCATTTCCACATCCACAGCTTCATTTTCTGCCAAACTGATGCTTATTATACAGCACCTGTATCTCAAGTTTGCATTCACAAAAAAATGGGCCGAACAAGGCTTCATATCCCCAAAAACTTGGAAGCCAGATCACTCGTATTTCAAAGCACCACTGTAGTTATTGTTTAAAACATTGGGTGGGAGTACATGGAAAAATATATTCTTGTACCCCAAACGTTTGGGAACCCGTTCTACTGCGCTTTTACTCATTAGGGTGCGCTGGAGAGCTGGAGGCTAGCATCCGACTTTGGTCAAGAGGCGATGTACACCCAGACTGGTCACCGGGCCAAAGCGCTTGTGTCTTGTCAATGTGAAACTAAAGTGTTCATGTGTACAGCTGAGTTAAACATCCAACGCCAAAGACAGGTTGTGAGATTTTGACTCCCTATGGAAACACGTTGAGTGTCACGCACAGTTTTATTGCTATTTCTGTGAGAAGTTAATTTTAATCACAGTCCAGCTCTGGACTCCCAAAGCACATATATTTATTACCATCAATCCACTTAAAGTGGTGAGGGATTTTTTGTTTTTGTCGATTCTATAAGGTTTGCCTCAGTCTAACTCAGTCTACCCTATCGCAAAGGCCCACACAACCACTATAAAAATAACTTACCAGATTAGGTTCACCTATATAATATAGCTATTTCTAATATTTTGGTTTCCTCATCCAGCTCCATGAGAAGTCCGAAGTACAGTAATCCCCCTTATGAGTTTTTCGAGGTACTAGCTACTTGCTTGTCTGATTTTTTATTTTTTTGCTTTGAATTGAGAGCAAAAATTTGTGATATGATCGCTGTATGCTGGCAGTGAACGCTACTTAACTCACTTCACAAGAAGTAGCAGTTTGGCAGATAGTGAACTACTTTTCAAAAGAAGAAGCTTCAAGCTGTTTATTGCCATTCCCCGTTGAGGTTTATTGCCAAACTAATCATAAAAGAAAGAATTACACATTGTATATTTAAAACAACCACATAACGTTGCCTTAAAATAGATAGCAGAAATTGTTTAATTCTTTACATTTTATTTACGTCATGGCTGTATGTTTTGATAAAGAAGAATATAAGAGTGCTATTTTTTGTATTTAAAGACCATAAAACTTTTTGTGTGTGGGGGGGGGGGGGGGGGGAGTTACGTTTGTGCTCACAGAAAGAAATTAACTTATATCTTAAGGCACCAGTGTATTCTCAGTTCACTATTCACAAACTCCACAATACACTTTTTTTCCCCTGTGGAGCCTATACCTAGCTATTTGCTGAAAAATCCACCTATTTGTGTTTTTTGCATTCTTTTTGAAACACCTTAAGATGCCCTTATTTGGTGCCAGAGCCCTGTCTAATAGGAAAGTAGTACATTGGTGCCGAGTGAGCATAGGACAGACACGTCATGCGATTTCACATACTGCAGCAATTTTTCATCTCATACACATGTGCACATTTCGCACATGCCAGGAACTGCCACTGTTCAGGATGCTTGTGAGATTCACAGAATTATTTTTTGTATTGCCTGTAAACACAATTTATTTCCACATTATTTTTCCTCATCACCTTGGCTCTCTTTGGCTACGATTTTGTCATATTTTAAGACCCAATGTGTGAATATGAAAATGAAACCGAGCAATGGAAGAAAGAACAGACATCTTAATATGACTTACTTTTTGTGTTGTGTCGTTTTATTGCACGCTTTTAACCTCTACATCGCGATGTGATTGAACGGGGGAGGGGGGGGGGGGCAGCACTTTAATAAATAGCGCCTTTTATTGCAGTGTGCCTCCGCAATCACACCTTTCCTCCACTCGGCTGCTAAGGTTAATCGAGTATGTGTGGACGTTAATATGTGCTTCACACCTCCGACTTGTCTTAATGCACTGCCCCCTCGCACCTCCTTCCGAGTGTCCGAGAGTAGTTTAACTTCAATGCATGTCTCTTTCTCTCCGCAGGATTGACAAGTCTTCCGTCAGCGCCCTGAGAGCTCGGTGAGTGACATGTTATATAACAAGAAATACTGTAAACACAACATAAGTTGGTGTCTATAAAGTGTTTTTTACCTGTCATGTATCCATGAAGAAGTAATTTACTGCAATAAAATACATTTGCTGGCAGGTAGGCATCACTCTTCCCTTTATTTGAGCTCTTCGCAATTCAACCCCCAAACAATAGGGGTCAGTGTGTCTTTTCTTGTCGATTTACTTAACTGTACTCGAGAAGCCGTAACATTCTAAACAAAATCGCCAACTACTGTACTAATAAAGATGGACTCAGTAAGATGCTGTAATATTAATCAGTTTTCGTGAAGGATAAAGAATATATGCCTGCGAGTACTGTTACATTATCTGTCTACATGTGTTGCTCCACTCTTCAAATGGGTTCACAAATCTGTTGCTTAAATTGTCTATGGCGTTTCCCAATATGTGTTCACATTAAGCTAGTGGACTTTTAGGCAAAGGTATGTGGTTGTTTTTCATACAAATATTTACCGTAATTACGAATTAAGTACTACAATAGAGTAGTGATAGACTGCACGTTCCGACTTTGGAACACCGCCGTAAACCCAGGACACGCTTTAATGCAGAACAAGAAGTGATTTGATGAAATATGATCGCGATGAAGAGGTGTGAGGGTAAAAAATGCCACAGGGAAGAAGGGAACGTAAACTCAGACAGATAGATCGCTGTAGGTCACCTTAACAGATTTGGGATCAAGAAGGTGTGAGCAACACACGGCCCGTGGGCCATATATGGCTCAAAGGAGCATTTCATCCAGCCCGCCATGTAATTGTAATATAAATACAAACTCAGAGGAACTGTTATTAAAAAAATAATGTTGAATCTAACAAATGCTCACAATACAGTGTTACCTTGACTTTCGAGTTTAATTTGCTCGCAACTCAAGCTCTTTGCGAGTGTTTGAATGTTTGCCTCATTCAAAAAACGACTGAAACTGCATCGGTGACTGTGGCTCGCCTTGCCCACATGCGAGGGCATTACAGTCCCTTAATTGCTCAATTTTTCTTTTCACTTCACTCAAGAGTCAGATTTTGGCTTATAAAACAAAGCAAAAAAAAAAATCGACTAAGTGACGGCTCGTAACTCGAAAAATCGTTGGGACATTCACAAACATCATTGCATCGCATTTTTTTCTACATTTGGTATGGCCGCTGCAGGTATGGAGAGTTATTTCCTCTCATGCTAGCAGATTTTAAAAAAGAAAATCTCTATCAACTTGTAAATGAGTGATTTGATGTCATAAATTTTAAACTAAACAATCACTCAGAGAAAGCAATAGAGAGAGAGTAGGGGAGAGAGAAGGAGGGAGAGAGAGAGCAAGAGAGGCTGCATCTCATCAGAGTGGGATGCTCAGTTACCGACGGCAACGGAACAATGCTACATGACCACTGGTGAGTCTGGCATTCGTCCTTATCTCCCATCTGTGCGCGTGTGTGTTCTTTCTTACATTTGACGGAAGCGCATCACAAATTAGTTCATGTTTAAATGCTTGGAGGTTTTTTTGTGTGTGCTGTATTTGAGTGTGTCCAAAGCGCGCGTACTAAAAAAAACCCACTAAAACAGTTGCAGCTTAGATCATCTTAACGCTCTGGACATAAAAATTACCATCATCCTACGACAGTAATATGATCTTGGTAAGATCAAACATAAAAACTCGAGAATCTGTGGGAGTGTGTGTGTGTTGCTAAAGGGCAAACCGCCTGACCCACCGCCTACTCGTCTACAAAGCAGTGTGTTTTCTCCCTGCTGTTGTTGTTATTTTGGATTTGATGTATTTCTTGTTTTCTTCTTAGTCTTCTTCTACATGCTGTTGTTGACCGCAGTAAATAATAATGTACCCGATGAGAACAATCAACATCCCGAAAGATAAACACCAAAGGCATGTCTGTAGAGGACGCCCCTGCAGGTGGAGCAGATTTACTATGTGTGTGTGTGCGTACGCGTGTGTGTGTGTGTGTGTGTGTGTGTGTGTGTGTGGCTGTGCTCCAAAAGTGACATAAGTCTGTGTGCACGTGTACAAGCACATGAGATGTTAGACTAATTTGAGGAGCAAAATGCATCATAAAGAGCAAAACATTGGACGTAAAACTATTTTTATTGTTGCAGTTAAAACGGGATGGAATATGGGTGATGCACCAAATGCACCTGTCCTTGAATGTACAGCCTTTTTTATATGCTATAATAATGTATATTATCACAATGCTGACATTTCATCCTCCTATATTATTACTTAAAAAAGGTCACATTTGCAAATTTGGCAATAAGTCTATTTGAATGACAGTGAGACCTTCAGGGACATTTCATGGATGTCCAAAGAAATAATGCGTCATTTACGTGATCAATTTATTAGGTTCAGCTGCACAATCGATTGAAATCCAATACAAAAGCTGCATAATAAAATAGAAATCTGCCTTTAATGCCACATTTTGCATGACGTATCAATCTATTGTGACAAAATGAATTCTTCCAAAACACAGAGGAGACCATAACATGTAGGGGTAAGCGTATGATGAAAATTAACAATTACCGTAATCGAATACGTCCATCCATCCATGCATCCATTTTCTGAGCCGCTTCTCCTCACTAGGGTCGCGGGCGTGCTGGAGCCTATCCCAGCTATCATCGGGCAGGAGGCGGGGTACACCCTGAACTGGTTGCCAGCCAATCGCAGGGCACATACAAACAAACAACCATTCACACTCACATTCACACTTACGGGCAATTTGGAGTCTCCAATTAATGCATGTGGGAGGAAACCGGAGTGCCCGGAGAAAACCCACGCAGGCACGGGGAGAACTTGAAAACTCCACAGATAATTTGAAACATTTTCTCTCGGTACTCCTGCTTTCTTCTATGTTCCAAATCCATCCGAGTTAGGTTCGTTAAAGTCTCTAAATTTTTCATATGTGGTTTATGTGAGTGTGAAAGGTTGTTTGTTTATATATGCCCTGTGACTAATTAGCGACCAATCCAGGGTGGACCCGCAGCCTTAATTAAGACAAGAGCTATAGTAAATTGACAAATGTCACATTTGTACATTTAGCTCTAAGTCAGTTGTCATCATCGTGAGAAATTCAGGTACACCGGAACTATCGCATAGATGCTAAAAAAGATGAAGCATTATTTACAAGGTAGATTAAACCATCAGCTGGGACTTCATTAGGTACACACAATCTAATGAGATCCAATTCAAGAGCTTTATAGCAAAATTAAAATCTGACTTTTTAGCCACAATTTGTCTTATACAAGTCTTATTTCTTGACCAAATTCCATACTCCCAAAAACTGAAAACATATGAAAAACAGTTACATAAGATGGGCAGCACAGTGGACTGGACTCGCGTGCCAATGTTTTTAGTCATGACAGTCGGTGTGAATGTGAGTGTGAATATTAGTTTGTTTATATGTGCCCTGTGATTGGCTGGTGACCAGTCAAAGTCAGCTGGGATAGGCTCCAGTTCACCTTTGACCCTAATGAGGACAAGCGCTATGGGAAACAGATGTATAGATAGGCAGTTTGATACTGGGTCTTAACAATCAACACTAAAGCTCACGTGAACGGTTTTGTGGTTTCAGTCCTGGACATGTTGTTGTTTAAGATGTTTTTAAAAAGGTCGTGATCTACATTAGGTGGCCTACGGGGCCAGTTTGACATCAGCGTTAAAGTGTTAACTTGGTCAGACTTGACAGGATCAGCTGTGACACGCAGCTGTCAGCAGAGTTAATGAGAGATGACGTCAACATAAATCCAATCGTCATATCTATCACACAAAAGCCGCCAGGAGCGAGATCCAATAGAAGAGCTCTAATTGAGAAAAATGCCCCGAAGAAGTATTAATTTAACAAAAAATACAGTAGCATTGTAGGCCTAAGTGCTCATCAAAAAAAAAATCCCGAGGTTTTATTCCTAAAAACTACAGTGGTTCCTTGAGATACCAGTGACTTACAAATTGTTGCGATACGAATCGTCATTCGGACAATTTTTTTTTCTCTGCTCTGGTAGCAGTGAACGAAACTAATTTCACAACAAGCGGCAGCGATATTTAAACAGAAATGGTGGGGTAACACATGTAGACAGCTAACATAACAATCCTCACAAGCATATATTCTTTTCCTCTGCAAAGAACGACTCATGTTACTGCAGCTTACCGACTAATTGCGACTGTCTGCTGCATGTGTATCCATATGTCTGTATTGTACTTCCCCCAGGCGGTTAAGGCATGCACACCAGAAGGAGCAGTACAATGTCAATTGAATTGAAAAAAATGTCGCAAAAACTGTATAATTTTTGTTACATTCTGTTACATTATGTCATTACTGTATGTTTTTATAGTGTACAATATTATAGCGTGCTATTTTTCTTAATCTTAAATCTTAAAAACACAAGTTGTTTTGGGGGAAAGTTGAAACAGATTAATGGCATTTCGATTCATTTCAATGGAGAAAGACGATTTTAGATACGTGTCTGCGATTGGTTGGCAACCAGTCCAGGGTGTACCCCATACGCACATACAGATCTTAAATATAACAGACCATCATCCATTGGTTGCATTTAGGGGATACGTGCGTGTGACAAAACACGTCCACTCATAACAAAATACGCCGCACACACACTTTATTAGGTAAATAAACACATTCATCTTTGAAGAGGCAGAACTGTCGATGCAGTTCTTGTACTGGATCTCATTAGAGTGTGGAAGTGTACCCAATGAAATGCCTGGTGTGCGAGTGACACAAAAACGGTCAAAAACTCAACTCTCACCTTAGCAAAGTCCAAAATGTCAAAATATCGTTTCAGACAAATACCAACCTGTCGGCTCTCTCTCCCTATTACACAAGACACACACGCACGCACACACACACACACACACACACACACACACACGCACACACGCACACGTACACAAAGTCCCTCATAATGCGTGACCTTTTCTCTCTCAGCAGGTCTCATGTCTCCACGGTCATCCCGGTGACCTTTTTGTCTGTTCGCCTACTCATTTTTTTAAGTCCTTTTTGTCTGTTCGCCTACTCATTTTTTTTAAGTCCTTTTTGTCTGTTCGCCTCCTCATTTTTTTAAAGTCCTTTTTGTCTGTTCGCCTCCTCATTTTTTTTAAGTCGCTTCCATGACAAAATTCATTATGTTTCTGTCATGTTTTGCCAACAACTCAAATTTCAAAATCGATACACAGTATCACATTTTTGGACATTATCTTACATTATCTGTATCCGGCTTTTGTCTTTTAAATCATACTTAATTTAGATTGCGTCCCTTGTCTGAACCCACTCAAGGCGGTTGACCTCTCTCTGCACGGCCACCAGCTGCTCCACTTTTTTTCTTTTTTTTTTTAATTCCTGGAAATTTCACTTTTCCTGACACCACAGAGAGGAGGAACACACTAAATGCATTAAATAATCAAAAATATGCTACATAGTAGTAACGGCGTTGAGCTCCATCCATGCACACATCCATGTCGACATACTGTAACACGGTGTAGCACGGTGTGCAAGTGGGTAGTACGTCTGCCTCACAGTACTGAGGTTCTGGTTTTGAATCCCACCTCCAGCCTTCCTGTGTGGAATTTGCATGTTCTTCCTGTGTTTGCATGGGTTTTTCTCTGGGTCTTCAGGCTCCCTCTCACATTCCATAAACATGCATGTTAGGTTCAATGAACACTCTAAATTGCTCATACCGTAGGTGTCTACATTGAAGCCTGGTGGTAGCAGCGTCATGCTTTAAGGTTGGAGAGAATTATAAACAGTTCCAAATGCCAGTGAGTGTTAACACAAAACCTTCAGGCTTGCTAGAAAGCAAAAAATAAATAAAAATAATAATTTTTAAAAAGAAAAATCAGGAAAAGCCTACTCGAACTTTTTAATATTATTATTTTTTAAATCTGCACGCAAACCTGCCACATGCATGGTGGGGCCACTTGTGCTCCAACAGTCACATCAAATAAATAAATATTATGTTAACAAAGGATATTGACAACAATGAGATATACAACCCCAATTCCAATGAAGTTGGGACGTTGTGTTAAACATAAATAAAAACAGAATACAATGATTTGCAAATCACGTTCAACCTATATTTAATTGAACACACTACAAAGACAAGATATTTAATGTTCAAACTGGTAAACGAGATTGTTTTTAGCAAATAATCATTAACGTAGAATTTTATGGCTGCAACACATTCCAAAAAAGCTGTGACAGGTGGCAAAAAAGACTCATCAAACACCTGTTTGGAACATCCCACAGGTGAACAGGCTAATTTCGAACAGGTGGGGGCCATGATTGGGTATAAAAGGAGCTTCCCTGAATTGCTCAGTAATTCACAAGCAAAGATAGGGCGAGGTTCACCTCTTTGTGAACAAGTTTGTGAGAACATAGTCGAACAGTTTCACGACAATGTTCTTCAACGTACAATTGCAATGAATTTAGGGATTTCATCATCTACGGTCCATAATATCATCAAAAGGTTCAGAGAATCTGGAGAAATCACTGCATGTAAGCGGCAAGGCCGAAAACCAACATTGAATGCCCGTGACCTTCGATCCCTCAGGCGGCACTGCATCAAAAACCAACATCAATGTGTAAAGGATATCCCCACATGGGCTCAGGAACACTTCAGAAAAACAATGTCAGTAAATACAGTTCAGCGCGACATCCGTAAGTGCAATTTGAAACTCTACTATGCAAAGCAAAAGCCATTTATCAACAACACCCAGAAACGCCGCCGGCTTCTCTGGGCCCGAGCACATCTAAGATGGACTGATGCAAAGTGGAAAAGTGTTCTGTGGTCAGACGAGTCCACATTTCCAATTGTTTTTGGAAATTTTGGACGTCGTGTCATCCGGGCCAAAGAGGAAAAGAACCCTCTGGACTGTTATGGACGCAAAGTTCAAAAGCCAGCTTCTGTGATGGTATGGGGCTGGGTTAGTGCCAATGGCATGGGTAACTTACACATCTGTGAAGGCACCATTAATGCTGAAAGGTACATACAAGTTTTGGAGAAACATATGTTGCCATCCAAGAAATGTCTTTTTCATGGACGCCCCTGCTTATTTCAGCAAGACAATGCCAAACCACATTCTGCATGTGCTACAACAGCGTGGCTTCGTAGTAAAAGAGTGCGGGTACTAGACTGTCCTGCCTGCAGTCCAGACCTGTCTCCTGTTGAAAATGTGTGGCGCATTATGAAGCGTAAAATACGACAATGGAGACTGAAGCTGTACATCAAGCAAGAATGGGAAAGAATTCCACCTACAAAGCTTCAACAATTAGTGTCCTCAGTTCCCAAACGTTTATTGAATGTTGTTAAAAGAAAAGGTGATGTAACACAGTGGTAAACATGACCCTGCCCCAGCTTTTTTGGAACGTGTTGCAGCCATAAAATTGATAAGATAATGATTATTTGCTAAAAACAATTTATCAGTTTATCAGTTTGAACATTAAATATCTTGTCTTTGTAGTGTATTCAATTAAATATAGGTTGAACATGATTTGTAAATCATTGTATTCTGTTTTTATTTATGTTTAACACAACGTCCCAACTTCATTGGAATTGGAGTTGTAAATAAAACACACAGAATATAAAAATAATGCAAATAATTGAAATGAAAAATATTAAAATATATAAAGTTACTTCGGCGGCACGGTGGCCGACTGGTTAGAGCGTCAGCCTCACAGTTCTGAGGAGGGAGGATCAATCCCCGGTCCCGCCTGTGTGGAGTTTGCATGTTCTCACCGTGCCTGCGTGGGTTTTCTCCGGGCACTCCGGTTTCCTCCCACATCCCAAAAACATGCATTAATTGGGGACTCTAAATTGCCCGTAGGTGTGAATGTGAGTGGGAATGTTGTTTGTTTGTATGTGCCCTGCGATTGGCTGGCAACCAGTTCAAGGTGTATCCTGCCTCCTGCCCGATGATAGCTGGGATAGGCTCCAGCACGCCCGCGACCCTAGTGAGGAGAAGCGGCTCAGAAAATGGATGGATGAAGTTACTTCTAAATTCACCCAAAACGTAAATAAGGCGGCATGGTGGGCGACTGGCTAGAGCGTCTGCCTCACAGTTCTGAGGACCTGGGTTCAATCCCACCTGTGTGGCGTTTCCATGTTCTCCCCGTGCCGGCGTGGGTTTTCTCCGGGCACTCCGGTTTCCTCCCACATCCCAAAAACATGCATGGCAGGTTAATTGACAACTCTAAATTGCCCGTAGGTATAAATGTGAGTGCGAATGGTTGTTTGTTTATATGTGCCCTGCGATTGGCTTGCAACCAGTTCAGGGTGTCCTGCCCGATGACAGCTGGGATAGGCTCCAGCACGCCCACGACCATAGTGAGGAGAAGCGGCTCAGAAAATGGATGGATGGAAGTAAATAAAATAAAAACTGAACAGCAGTGCCTTGAGATACAAGATTATTTTGTTCAGTGACCACACTCATCTCAAAACTCTCGTGTCGCCAATCATCTTTCCCCATTGAAATGTATGGGAATTCGATTAATCCTTTCGAGTTCACCCCCCACAAAAAAACTCACCAAAATTAATTTATTTTTAAAAAAAAATTCTTAAAAGAAAAACGAAAACCATTGCGCTCAACGGTATTTTACTGTATAAAAACACTGATAAAATGTTGTCTCCATATAACCTGCAAACACAGAAAATGCAAGCACAAAACACCACTGTACCTAATGTGTTCTTCTTCTCTTTGTTGTTGTTCTTCTTCTCCTGTGGATTTTATTGGTGGTTGGCAAACCAGCTCAATCCTGCATGACCGCCTACAACTGATATTGCAATTCCACTGCAAGTAAACTAGTGTAAATGGATGGTGGCGGGGTGTTGTGAAGTGTTCTGGCATTATCGAACGGTGGGTGACTCATATCTAAAATTTTTGCTCCTTTCACAAGACAAAAAAAAATCGGCTAAGCGACGACTCGGCTCTCATTAGAATCGCAATTCAATTAATTCACTTGTATCTCAAGGTACCACTGTACAAAAAAAAAAAATATGAGTCCCATATATACAGCAATTATTTACCCAAATATTTTTTTAGTTGTTGCATAGAATGCAATCTATGTTTTTCTATCTGATTGATCAGACAAGTCAGATGAATTGAAAAGTTTTTAATCCCAGGAAAGCACAATTCGGAGTGGTCTCATCTGACAAAGGCTGACGAAATGGATGGTCCTTCTGGCTGGTTGGACGAGTTGATTACGCTTTCTGTGCGTGTGTGTGTGTGTGTGTGTGTGTGTGTGTGTGCGTGTGTGTGTGTGTGTGCTATGAAGTCATCCACAGTTGACTCTCAGGAGGCTCTGGGCAGATTGAAGCTCTATCTTTAGAGGCACACTCATCGCTCCACTGTGACAAGTGTAACGATGATGTGTGACGCTCGGATAAATCAGGACAAACACTCTCACACAATTTAAAACTTCATTGTGTTTTTCTTTTGTCGGTCTTGTATTAAAGTGGACTTTTGCACTTGTTCATGTGACTTGGGGGGGTTACTTAGTCCAATTTTGACCAACTTGTAAATGGACAATTAATATGTGACTATTTACTGCATGTGTATTACATTTAAATGCGTTATTTTATATATTTTTTAATCTATCTATCTATCTATCTATCTGTCTGTCTGTCTGTCTGTCTATCTTCCTATCTGTCGGTCTGTCTGTCTAGCTGTCATCTATGTACCTGTTCATCTATCAAGTTATCATATCTACATTCAAATGTATTAATACATGTAATAATTATTTATTTGAATTGTGTTTGTTGATTGTAAAAATATATTAACTTCTAAGGCAGGGGCGTCAAACTCTTTTTTGTCTCGGGCCGCATTGTAGTTATGATTTCCCTCAGAGGGCCGTTAGAACAGTGAAACCATATACATGTTGAATCATCACCAAAACATTATTACCACGACACAACAAATTGAGGGATAACTAGTTTTGAACTCCGACCAGTTCAGGGTGTAGTCCGCCTTTCGCCCGAAGGCAGCTGGGATAGGCTCCAGTGTCCCGCGACCCTAACCAGGATAAGCGGTGCTGAAATGGATGGATGGATGGATAGTTTTGAACTCAGAAGACAAGGATAATAGTTTGTTCAAGTATTGTTTAAGTTACTGTAGAAAAAGGGTTTGGTAACAGAAAAATGCAATATCTCAACATTATTGTTCATTATTATGACAATTTGGAATTTGGGTACAGATTTGAGCAAAAATCACGGAAGTTGACGAGCATGATTTGCTTTCGCGGGCCACATAAAATGATGTGGTGGGCCGCATTTGGCCCCCGGGCATTGAGTTTGACACCTATGTTCTAATGGAATCATTAAAGGGGCAACCTAACCTAAATAACCTGCTGATGGTTGTTCCAGCAAACAGGAGCTCCAGGCCGCCTCCAATGGTGCCGACGCCGACTGCCCCCCCTCGCCTCCCCGCACGGCACCGCCCACCACCAAGGTAAATGTTCCCTCATGTCCTATCATTACAAATGTCCTCTAAAAAATCAAGCATCGAACCAAAGAGTTGGACAGTATGAGGCCCATCAGTCTTTTTAGCACCAGTTACCAAGGTTACCGGCCACAGATAACTATGTGACACTAAAATAAAATAACGGCAATAATATTGATTCCTTTGTGTGTTTCCGCAGTCAGCCCATTTCTTTGACATGATGGACAAGATGGAGGTAAGTGGAATTTTAGTCATGTGACACGATTTCCTGGCTCTTTGTTGTTAGGCAGAATTTTTGGAGCACAATCATGTCCACAATTGATTCTTTATTGAATATAAACTCGACAGATCGCTGAACAGTAATTCTCCCCATTCATTGTTTGCTGTTCACAAATTCACCTATTGTTTTTTTTTTTTAATGTATCCTGTTATTTACTGGAAAACTACCCTATCAGCATTTTTTGTGTTGTTGTTTTTGTTTTTGTTTTTTTTGTAACACTCTAAGATATGGTGCCAAAGCCCTGTGTAAATAGGAATTGGTATCAAGGAAGTACGTTGAATTGGTACGTCTCAACTTAGAGACAAGCTTTGTATGTCAGTTAGGGGCTAAGTTTAGCCTGGGTTGTTACTGAAAGATAGGGAGAGTCTTTGCCACATTTGCATGTACACATGCATTTTTTCCAAAATCAAATAATCTTTAAACCATTTGATTTTAAGAGTGATGTTGTTAAATGAATTTAAAATTATTTTGAAGTCTTTTAGAATCCTAGTTTGCGATATATTCACGTTTAAAAATAATTAATATAGGCAATTGTAAACTACTGGGGGGCATCAATTACTGGCGTTCTTTGTTATTCTTGTGGCATTTTGGTACCAAGGAACTATGTTGAAATGAGTTGAATAGGTTCATTTATACAAGAGTAGTACTTTGCCACCATCTTGTGGCATATAAAGACAATTATAAACATTTTGTGGGGGCACTTTTGTTGTGGCATCTTGGTACCAAGGAACTATGTTGAAGTGAGTTGAAGAGTTTAATTTCAGCAAAAGCTTTGCTGTCATCTTGTGGCATATGAAGACAATTACAAATGATTTTATGGGGGTATCAATTACTTGCCATTTTTCACTTTTCTTGTGGCGTCTTGGTGCCAAGAAAGTATGTGGAAGTGAGTTGAAGAGTTTCATTTCAACAAAAGTAGTGCTTTGCCACCATCCTTTGGCATATATAGACAATTTAAATTTTTTTTAGGGGGGTATTAATTACTCGGAGTGTTTCACTGTTTGCGGGAGAGCTCGATGACTTTACTTTTCCAATCCCATGAGAGAAATAATTTCCAACACATCCCACACTTTAATAAAATATACGGTAGATCAAATGTGATCTTAAGGACCAATAAGCAATAATGTCATGGCATCGTCTTTAAGCACGTACTTAAGTGTTCAATCATATTGCTCTAAATTCGAACTGGGCTTATTTCTATATAAACCATATGCCTCAATATATTAATTTGTTTGGGCCTTTGGCTTAGTGACAAAATATTTTAACACACACATACACACACTTTGTAGTGGATAAATATGTCACCCTTTGCCGTTTTCGGTGAATAGTCTACCATGGCCAAACAAAAAACAGTGTCAGTTTTTATTTTTTAATTCTAATTAGCTCACCATTGTAAAAAAAAAAAAAAAGAAAGAAAGCGATAAACAGCAGCAAGATTTGACTAAAAAAAGCTGTCGTCTGTGATGCAGCAGGTTCCGGAAGCTGCTGAGATGAAGGCCGTCCCTCCGAGGCGGAAGGCACGTCAGTCAGTCTATGTGTCCTCACGTCCGTCGCCATCTTTTCATTTGCCCATTTGTCGCAAATTGTCATCAACAATAGGATAGTGTGTGTGTTTTTAGGACAACAACAGTGGATAAACAGTGTGTTTCACCCAATGTCTCATATCATCACGTGACTTTTAAGAAGTCAGACACTATTGGAGCCCCGGAGAACTCGAGTGAGCTAACTAAATTTTCGCCATTTTTAAAAGTCAATAAAGAAAAGGCACATCTTCAATCTAGGTTTAGTTCCAATTCTGACCTACATTATAGGGGGAGTCCGTTATTGCACTCAGTACTTTTCGTGAATCATCAGTGCAACAACTGGGCTAACTCCCATTTCCAAGATGGCAGCACCCACAAAACCAGGATAAAAAAAAAAATCCCATAAAGTGTGTTTCAGAGATCGATAAAGGACTCACAAAGAACATAGTGCTTTAGCTTGGGTACCAGTGCATCTGCATGTTAGTAGAAGTGAATATTATTTATAATTTTTCATGAAATATTGATAGATTCAATATATGTTTCGATCAAACTAAAATTTGAGGAAGAACACAATGTGTGTAAAAAAAAGTATCCACAAGAAGAATACCCCAAAGAATGCAGCAGATTTTATTGCCACAATATAATCATTATTCTCCTGCAAAATGACAAAAATGGATTTAGCCCACTCTAGTTCTCAGTGGATCATTTGTGTGGATGAGTGTGTGTGACAGGTTTCTCTTTAAACAGGATGACTACATCCCTTATCCAAGGATTGAGGAGGTGAGACCCTCTCTCATTAATAACATTGTAGAACAAGGGTGGGTAAACTTTTGTGCTCAAGGCCATTTTTTTCAATAAAAAAAATTATTTGAGGCTGTTAAAATCAAAACATTCAGGGATTATTTATGTCTGCTGTTGTTTTTCTATTATTCAACAGTTAACTATTATAAATAGTCAATATTTCAAAAATGCATTTTCCTCACTATTTTATGCCCTCTAAAATAAATATTGTTTAACAAAAATCAATAATGATAATATCCTGAACAGGATAAGTGGTGTAGATAATGGATGGATAAATAATAATAAATAATGGAAAAAAATACATACATACAAATAATCATATATAATAAGAATCGATTTCTAATAATCGTCGATTTTCCCCATAGTTGATTAACAAAAGTTGATCATCCTTAAGTGTCTGGAATGTTGTTGTTTTTTAAAAGTGCATATCAGTGTAATGCAAAAAATCTAATATTATAGAAAATACTAATATAGATTAGAAAAACACCTAAAATCCATCCATCCATCCATTTTCTGAGCCGCTTCTCCTCACTAGGGTCGCGGGCGTGCTGGAGCCTATCCCAGCTATCATCGGGCAGGAGGCGGGGTACACCCTGAACTGGTTGCCAGCCAATCGCAGGGCACATACAAACGAACAACCATTCGCACTCACATTCACACCTACGGGCAATTTAGAGTCTCCAATTAATGCATGTTTTTGGGATGTGGGAGGAAACTGGAGTGCCCGGAGAAAACCCACGCAGGCACGGGGAGAACATGCAAACTCCACACAGGCGGGGCCGGGGATTGAACCCCGGTCCTCAAAACTGTGAGGCTGACGCTCTAACAAGTCAAGTGCCGCCACACCTAAAATCAGCAATCCAATTTTGTCACATCCTTAAATAGCTATTATACATATTATTAAATAATACATTATTTAAATAGATGAAATAGAAATGTAATTTTATTTTAGTATTTAATATACAGTATAATAAATTCCATTATAATCGATTAACCAATTGTTTGATCTAAAATTGTTAATTTACTATTTTTTATTTAATTATATTTCTTCAAAATAAATCACCTAAATAATCATTTAATCAGACAAATGCTTAAAAAAATAAATGTTTTAAAAACACATTTTAATTTTAGGGAAAAAATGCAAATCTTGATAGGAGTCTTGATAAAGTAAATGTTCAGTAGGCCCAATTAAAGAATGGCTTGGGCCGTGTGTGCCACCCCGGCCATACTTTGCCCACCCCTCTTAGACAAATGACTGTAGTTGCATGCTATCAATCACTGGTGTGTGCTTGTGTGCGTGCATGTGTGGATGTATATGAAGGTATTGGAGAAGGGAGGGCCGTACCCCCAGGTCATCCTCCCCCAGTTTGGAGGTTACTGGATCGAGGAACCTCCCCCCCCTGCGCCTCCTCCCGTCACCCAGGAGGCCAGCGGGGTTGAAGAACGAGGAGGAGGAGGAAGAGAGGCCCAGGATAATGCAGACTGTGGATATCGCCTGGAGGAGACCAACGAGACTGCTCGGGCGTACAGGAAGTACTTCTTGGGCAAGGTGAGCTGCAACATCAGGTGCATGATGTGGTTCTAGTTGCAGGAAATAATACATACTTTATATATATATATGAATTATATAATATATACAGAGCTATAAATAGGTAAAAAAAATACATTAAAGTATGTTCCAGTTTGTGCACTTTCTTGTGGCACATTCAGCTGTACCGTCAGCAGCTGTGAAAATGTTTACAAGTATACATGTTGACAGGAGTAACATGATTTTTACTGTCAAGTTAATGTCTGTATGATTATTGTATGATGCAAGATCCATCCATCCATCCATCCATCCATTTTCTACCGCTTATCCGAGGTCGGGTCGCGGCGGCAGCAGCTTTAGCAGCGACGCCCAGAGTTCCCTCTCCCCAACCACTTCATCCAGCTCTTCCGGGGGGATCCCAAAGCGTTCCCAGGCCAGCTGAAGGATGTAGTCTCTCCAGCATGTCCTGGGTCGTCCCCGGGGTCTCCTCCCGGTGGGACGTGCCCGGAACACCTGACCAGGAAGGCGTCTGCATTACTGCAGAGGCTGCACCGATCCTCCTGTTGATCTCCTGTTCTACTCTTCCCTTACTCGTGAACAAGACCCCAAGATACTTGAACTCCTCCACTTGGGGCAGGATCTCATCCCCGACCTGGAGAGGGCACGCCACCCTTTTCCGACTGAGGACCATGGTCTCAGATTTGGAGGTGCTGATTCTCATCCCAGCCGCTTCACACTCAGCTGCGAACTGCTCCAGTGAGAGTTGGAGGTCACGGCTTGATGAAGCCAACATAACCACATCATCTGCAAAAAGCAGAGATGCAATACTGAGGCCACCATAAAAGTTATGAACAGAATCTGTGACAAAGGGCAGCCTTGGCGGAGTCCAACCCTCACCGGAAACAAGTCCGACTTATTGCCGGATGTGGGAGGAGTTCGGTGAGGCCATGATGCTAGATTTAAATTTATATTAGTTAAAATTATTTGGAGTACAACCTGTCAGCTGAAGAAAAATCATTTTATTGTAACTTTCTTTTTTTCAGTTGCAGAAATATCCCAACATGCTGTCGTCTCTTTTGCTCATCTTCCCTGCATCAACACATATATATTTTCTCTTAAGATTTTTGGAATTTATTTTATTACTTTTTTGGATATTTTATTTATTTAATAAAATAATTACTTTTGTCAATGTTACTAAAATAAATAAATACATAAATACATAAAAATGTAATATTTTTCTTCTCTTAGTTTCGTGGATTTTGTACAGAAAACTACATAAAATTAATGTATCAACATTCAATCATATAGAAACCATATACTGTTAGACTTCACTTAAAATGCTACATTTATGCCCACTCAGGTCTGAACATTTTTGTTTTCATATTGGAAGGAATTGTTTTGTCATCTCTCTCTCTCTCTCTCTCTCTCGCTCTCTCTCTCTTGTTTTTGACATTCTTGGCAAATAAAGATGATTCTGATTCGCGCTCTCTCTCTCTCTCTCTCTCTCTCTCTCCACACCCCCCCCCCCCCCCCCCTCTCTGTCGCTTTCCCTCTCCCAGGAGCATTTAAACTTCTTTTGCCCATCCAGCAGTGTAGGAAATGTGCTGTTGTCTGTAAGGCATGAAGAGGTGAATCAGCAGGAACACATCCACGTCATCATCAGGTACATCCAGCAATCAATCAATGATCCTATTGTGTGAATACAGGATACATAGGGACTACAGGGACAAAAGTATTAGGACATCTGGCCATTACACTGACAGGAAGCCTTGTTCAACCTCATCCCAAGGTCATCCCAACATGGATTTAAACAGCCCTTACTTGTGGGCTTTTCCCAAACTTCCTCTATACAGTTGTCCAAAATGTCCTTAAATGCTTTAGAATTATGATTTAGGGGGAATTTAATGAGTCTAGGAGACGTCTTGATTGATTATTTAATTGATCAACAGTACTTTTGCCCATATATTGTCTAAGAGTTCATCATCTGACACTTGATGGTGACTAGTGAGTGCATGATTGTGCTTTTCTGCACCTTCAGGTCCCGAGTGAAGACAATCTATCAGCGACTGTCAGTGACGGAACTGCCTGATATTCCAAGTGTACAAGAGCTGGCAAAGGTACACATACACACACACACACACTTGCACGTTTAGCCTGTCACGCTTCTGATTCTTTTCTTTGGTGATCACTTGTGCCTCCATGTGTTTTTTCTTCTTCTTTTCTTTCTCCTGCAGCTGCTGTGTGACGACGCAGCCGGTCTCCGTTTCAGTCCCGTCCTCTACCCGAAGGTGAAGCTTGCTCAACAATATCGGTTATTGATTAACAGGACTGAGGCATTGATTCATTTTGTATTGTGTGCATCTCTCAAGGCATCTCAGCTGATTGTCAACTACGACGAGCATGAAGTGAACAGCACGTTCAAGTTTGGAGTCATTTTTCAGCACTTTGGCCAGGTAAAAATAGCCGATACTTCATACATTAGCTTCCCTTCCCTGATCTAGCACACATTACTCCTCCCGCTCTGATTTAGGTTTCTCATTAAGTCCCGTCTTCCTGCACGGTCTTACTGTATCACCATTGGCTGGGTTTTTAGCGACTGCTTGACAAATTAGACAATCGATCATTATAGCAGCACCCCTGATAGATACGCAGGAATCAATATCTTGTCTTGTGTGGATGTCGGTCAGGTATCCGAGGAGGAGCTGTTCAGGAACAATGAGGAAACGCCGGCGTTCCAAGAGTTCCTGCAGCTGCTTGGCGACACTGTGGAGCTGCAGGACTTTAAAGGGTCAGTGAAGCACTCATCTTCTACTATTTAGTATAGAGTATAATTAGCAGGAGCGGATTTACCATTAGGTAAACACAGGCATTTGCCTGGGGCCCGGAGATTTCTAGGGGCCCCCAAAACATCTCATAAAAAATTATTTATAAAGTCTTCTTTGATTAAAAGCAAATGCATTAAGCATTGTTGTTTAAGTCTTCATTTACACGCTTAAAAACACATCCAAATGCTTAATCTTTCATGATTGTTTCAAGTGTCCTGCCCCTTCTCATGCAATGGACTCTTCCATCTTCTTACTGTGAAGACTTGCTTCAGGAATAGGGTAGGAAAATAAACTTGTTGGCGCATTGTTAGGAAAATGAGGTGGAGTTATCCTGGTTGAAAAGAGAAGAGGCAAGAGGAAAGCCATTTTATCAAAACTCCCCAAGGTTTCAACCTATTTAATTCTGACTCCTAATATGCGTCACTGACAGCGACAGCAGCAAGAGCCAGGCGCTTCTTGCCAGTTTCAGTAGCAGTGTCAGCAGAGGAGATATTCGCCCCTTCACATCGGCGAACGGTGCTTGCGGAAAGCCACTACTGGCTAATTTAACCATACAACCTCCGCACCCCTGTCAGCTAACACGAATATGTGCTAAAACTGCTACTCTGCTTAGTTTTTTTGGCTTTGACATGATAGTGCTTGGGCCGCCGCTTGAAAAGCGTTCTTTCGCTTTGGATTTTGGCCCAAGCTAGCTTCCAAATCATTGATATACAGTACAAATTTGGCGTGGGCGCAATATGTTTGTATGTTTTTTTTAATGTAAGTTTAACTTGGTTGTTTAATTTCACACTTGATGGGTGGGCAGGTACTACTGAGACCCGACTAACTATCCAAGCACTTCCAAAGTAATTTTTCCATACTATGTCCTCTTTAAATTGAGAGGAAGTTTCTGACAGACTGCTCCCGCCGCAGGTTTCGGGGAGGTCTGGACGTGTCCCATGGCCAGACTGGTTCTCAATCTGTATACACGGTCCATAGACAGCAGGAAATAATGTTCCACGTCTCAACCAAGCTGCCCTTCACTGAGGGAGACACCCAGCAGGTAGGCATTCTATAACAACTGATGTGCACTCACCCTCCATAGTAACAGGGCCAAATATCATCACAACTGAATATTGTGAGCAAAAACTCAAGTCAGCCTTGCTGGGAGTGGTGGGAGTAAGTCAAGTATATGCAAGTCATAAGTCTGAACCTTCAACTTGAAAGCAAGTCCCAATTTACTGTGGCAAAAATATACCAAAGCCAATTAGACTCCTCACTAAATTTCAAGCAAGTTGAGCCAGTCATTACTTGGATTAAATAAATCATCAATCAAGTCATACCGTCTAGCTCAGTTAAAACATATATTCACTCATTAGCCATTTTGCTCTCAGTGGCAGAAATTGTGGCAATTAGCTGTACTAACACGTTCAGATTTTTTTAATGGTCTCAAACCACTCTCTATATTGTCTGTTAATTTATTTTCTTCTAAATTCAACCCATAAGAAACATGAAGCTTAGTTAATGTTTGACCAACTATCAGTAAACTATACTGCTAAGCATTACTGTTATCTTACCTGTCTTTGTGGGTTTTACTAAAACGGATGAAGTTGGATTACACAGTTATTATGTCTCTTATCTTTGAGTTGCAAAACTTGGATTTTTCCATCTCTTTTTCCCGATTTTATCTAAATAATAATCCTTGAATCCAAATGTAGTAATCTCCAGGTCTCCCTCCTTCCAAGATACTTACTTCATGGGGTGATCTGCATCATTTCTGTTGGGTTGCTAGAAATTACTTTTCTTTCAAAAACAAAACATTTGACAAACTATTTTGAAAATGTCGATTTTCAAATATAAATGGGCAACACTTGTCAAGACGTGTTTCAAGTCTAAGTTGAGTCTCATGAATACCGCGTCAAATCGAGTCTTTCCCAACTCCTAAAATTAGTGACTTAAGTCTGACTCGAGTCCAGCATTTGACTCAAGTGCCCCACATCTGAATTTTAATCTGTTTGACTGTATTTGCTCCGTCTTCAGCTCCAAAGGAAGCGTCACATAGGGAACGACATCGTAGCCGTGGTGTTCCAGGAGGAGGCCACCCCCTTTGTACCAGATATGATCGCCTCCAACTTTTTACACGCCTTTGTTCTAGTGCAGGTGGAGGATCCCTGCTCGGAGAGCACCATCTACAAGGTACAGCTGAGTTCCACATCATCTGTTAGTTGCTTGTACACAGGTTTTTCTACGACATAAAACTGAATGTACTCTTTGACAATATGTGATTGACAGGTGTCTGTTACAGCGCGAGAGGACGTACCGCCGTTTGGCCCGCCTCTTCCAAATCCAGCTGTTTTTAAGAAGGTGAGAAGATGCGGATGTCATTTTGGCACTAGTTATTTTTAGTGGGGCAGCACCATGTCCTAGTGGTTCGTATGTTTGTCTCACAGTTCTGAATTGCCTGTGTTTTTGTGTGGGGTTTCTCTGGGTACTCCTGCTTTCTCCCACATTCCAAAAACATGCATGTTAGGGTCACTGAAGACTCTAAATTGTCCATAGGTATGAATGGGTTTGTGAATGCTCGTTTGTCTATATGTGCCCTATGATTGACTGCCAACTAGCCCAGGGTGTAATCCCTGTAGAAAATTGATGGATGGATCGATGTATGAATTCTCATTCATCCAGGCCATTTCATTCTCAAGGCAATGACTCGATTGCAACTGGACTGTTCTGGTTTTCTTAGTATTTCTAAAACAACCAAAACAGTCCAGTTGCAATCGAATGTCCTGAGGATGGATGATTTGAACCGGTAACAAGTTTGCTTTGATTCAGGGTCCAGAGTTTCGGGAGTTTCTCCTCACTAAGATCATCAATGCAGAGCTGGCCTGTTACAAGAGCATCCGCTTTGCCCGACTGGAGGTAATCCTGCCTTTGCAATAGTATAAAATGAATAATCAAAGGAATACGGTCAGTTTCGGTGCACCCATCATGTTCTACAAGGCTCCTTTCTAGATCCTCACTTGATTTCCATGTATTCGCTGTTTTGTTCTCGTAGGAGCGGACCAGGGCTGCCCTGCTGGACACCCTCCAGGACGAGTTGCAGAGTGGCTCCCAGAGAATGCTGGGATTGACGTCGACTCTCGATGAGGAGCCGCGGGCTGAAAATGGACATGCTCATGGAGGTCTGCTCGAATCCATCAAGGTAACTCGAAACATGGATTCTATAAATCTTCTGTTTTAACAATTGAGTAAATTCACAATACAGTATATCCTTCAGTAGTTACCCATTCTCTAATACAATCTCCACCTTTATTGAGCCAAGGAACATATTTTCATCAGAAAAAAAATCATGCGGCACACCACCAAATGCCACAAAAAGTGGATACACAGGTTAATAATGTAATTTCTGCCATCTAGTGGAAGAGCATTTATTTGTTATTCCTGTTACTATATTATTTAGAGCAAATAAATAATTTCTGGCCTAATTAAGTGAAATTGGATAATTTTCCACTGGGCACCTGATGATCTGTATTATGCCACAGCAATCATCACTGCTTTAATGAGATGACTAATACTATTAAACTAAACATTAAGTTCGAGACTCAGAAGGACGAGTAACAGAGAAAAGTTGCCTGCCAGACCGAGCTAGGTTACTTCTCCTTCAGTGTTTATCGCTCACTTCTGTCTGTTTCAGAGGGCCATGCGAGGACGAAGCGTCTCCATGGAGACAATGTCAAGGGGTGGCGGGGGGCTGCCCACCAGTTTGAGTGGTGGGGGATTGGCACATATCAGTGCTGAGGTGAGCACAGGTTATACTTTTGGCAGTGTCGTGATGGTTTCTTGATTTGCTGCGTCTTGTATTGAATAATATTAATAATTGCTGCATAATCATGTTAATTTACTACATTTATTCCCAAGTGTAATGTAAAATCTCCAGTGAAACGACGATCGGGTCTCTTCCCTCGATTGTTGAGTATTGACAGCCAAACAGAGAAGCACAGCCAGAGAAGGTAACTGCTGACTTGGACAGTGTTTCCATAAGCCTACAAAAATGTCACTGAAGTCTTTCCTGTGTATATTTTGGTTGCGTCAGTTTCCTTGGTGACCAGAGGAGCTTTGACAGTTCCCAGCCGATGTTGGAGGTGAAGTCAGAGTTGCCATCCAATCCTGGCTCTCCGGAGGTGGGGCAACGAGACAGGTGTGTGCAGGGGCATTGAACTGGGGGCAAAAGGGGGATAACTGCCCCAGGAACCCAAGCATGTTTAGGGCCCTTGGCTGTCCGGGGCCCAAAACCTCACCCACATTGACAAATAATTTTCGGACATGTTCAACCATCGTATGCCACGCGTCCCCCACACTCCCATCTACAAATATTTCTGTAGGGGGCTCTCCGTGAAGGGAGATATGGTGCTACGCCCCTAGGTGGGTGGGTGCGTGCGTACGTGTGTGTGTGTGTGTGTGTGTGTGTGTGTGTGTGTATAGCAGCCCCTTTACCAATACCGGTTAATTGATCAAATCACAGGCGGGAAACTCGGTGTGGTAGTGGTAATCATTTAAATTAGCCACATTAACAGTGGGACAGAAGTGTAAAGCATCACACTCACAGGCACATTTTTAGAAATAGTCGCATATAGCAAAACATTTACTTTGTTTCATTTCCCACTTAACGGGTGGCCAGGCACCCCAGAGACCCAACTATTTGTTTACAAGCCAATAAAAAGTCAACTTCCCAAAATATGTCAACCATGCGCTTCCTCCTGAGATGATGGTTTTCACTGACTTTTGCTCATCTATCTGCAGAATTTGCATGAAGAAGGACAGCAGTAAAATTTCCAGATCCACTTCCAGCACGTGCAGCTTCAGTCTCCCTGCAGATGATACGCACCTGGTGAGACACACGCACGCACACAAACGTATTGAAGCAGTTCCTCAAAGATGTGTTTTCTTCTCATGCATAACACATAACACAATGTGGAAGCCAGCAGGAAGAATAAATGAATTGACACATAAATCGTATCATTTTACAGGCTTGACTCATACTGAGTATTCTGCTGCAGTCTGGAATGGATAACCTTGCCTTTGAATATACAAAGAAAGCAAGCAATTTATGCATCACTTTTTTTTCTCCTCTGTTTCTGCAGCTTGTCCCTGCTGTGACACGAGAGAGTCAAGGTTCAAGTCCGCTCACCGTCTGTCGAAGCCCCACAGGTTAACAGCTTGACAAACTAACAAGATTTTCTGCTCTGTCTCTGATTCAATGTGCATTCTTGCATTTAATCTCTTACAGTGACTTTGTATTCCTTCTCATCTATATGTTACTGTGCTTTTGTTTTGTCATTTTTGCACCTTTCAGAAACGAAAAACAAAAACTCCCCACGATCCAACCTCAAGTTTCGTTTCGACAAGTTGAGTCACTCTGCCGCAGTAAGTTTCACTTTTGTGGTCATCTACTGCTCGCTTGTGTTTTATTTGGTTAACTGTTACCTCCTCATCTGTGTTGTTAGCTGGGACACTAGACTGCAAAGACAAGGAAAAGGTATGTGCTAAATTTGAACTGTAAGTGTTTTTTTTTTTTTAAATCTAATGTTTCCAAAGACAGTGTCTGAATTAGGCCACTGAGAACTATAGTGGGCTAACTCAATTTTTTTTCTTTTTTAAGTTAAGTGCAAAAATGAATAGATAAAAGTCACATCTGTCCAGCCTAAATTAAGGTTTAGTTCCAATTTGGACCTATAGAGGGCAGTCCATAATTGCACTCAGCCCTTTTCCCGATTAATCAGCACAACAATTGGGCCAACACCCATTTCCGAGCCCATGAAACCAGGCTTCACTTCCCACAAAAATGTCAGAGAAAGTGAGGTTCAAAGGTGGAAAACTCAGAAAGTTACTCATGCTTTAACTTGGGTGCCAGTGCATCTGCATGTTAGTACAAGTGCAAGATGTAAATGGCCCAGATTGTATTGCAGCCATAAAATTTCAAACCACTCTTCTGCAAAATGACAAAAAGTGAGTCAAGTCTACTCTAGTTCTCAGTGGCTCAATAAACATGTTAACATGTATAAAACTCATTGTTATACAACCCCAATTCCAATGAAGTTGGGACGTTGTGTTAAACATAAATGAAAACAGAATACAATGATTTTCAAATCATGTTCAACCTATATTTAATTGAATATACTACAAAGACAAGATATTTAATGTTCAAACTGATAAACTTTATTGTTTTTAGCAAATAATCATTAACTTAGAATTTTATGGCTGCAACACGTTCACGTTTACCACTGTGTCACCTTTTCTTTTAACAACATTCAATAAACGTTTAGGGAGTGAGGACACTAATTGTTGAAGCTTTGTAGGTGGAATTCTTTCTCATTCTTGCTTGATGTACAGCTTCAGCTGTTCAACAGTCCGGGGTCTCCGTTGTTGTATTTTACGCTTCATAATGCGCCACACATTTTCAATGGGAGACAGGTCTGGACTGCAGGCTGGCCAGTCTAGTACCCATACTCTTTTACTACGAAGCCACGCTGTTGTAACACATGCAGAATGTGGTTTAGCATTGTCTTGCTGAAATAAGCAGGGGCTCCATGAAAAAGACGTTGCTTGGATGGCAGCATATGGTTCTCCAAAACATGTATGTACCTTTCAGCATTAATGGTGCCTTCACAGATGTGTAAGTTACGCATGCCATTGGCAATAACACAGCCCCATACCATCACAGATGCTGGCTTTTGAACTTTGCGTCCATAAAGGTCTGGATGGTTCTTTGCCTCTTTGGCCCGGAGGACACGACATCCACAATTTCCAAAAACAATTTGAACTTTGCATCAGTCCATCTTAGATGAGCTCGGGCCCAGAGAAGCCGGCGGCGTTTCTGGGTGTTGTTGATAAATGGCTTTTCCTTTGCATAAAAGAGTTTCAAGTTGCACTTACGGATGTAGCGCTGAACGGTACTTTACTGACATCGGTTTTCTGAAGTGTTCCTGAGCCCATGTGGTCATATGCTTTAGACATTGATGTCGGTTTTTGATGCAGTGCCGCCTGAGGGATCGAAGGTCACGGGCATTCAATGTTGGTTTTCGGCCTTGCCGCTTACATGCAGTGATTTCTCCAGATTCTCTGAACCTTTTGATGATGATATGGACCGTAGATGATGAAATCCCTAAATTCCTTGCAATTGTACATTGAGGAACATTGTCCTTAAACTGTTCGACTATTTTCTCACGCACTTGTTCATAAACCGGTGAACCTCACCCCATCTTTGTTTGTGAATGACTGAGCAATTCAGGGAAGCACCTGTTCCCAATTAGCCTGTTCACCTGTGGGATGTTCCAAACATGTGTTTGATGAGCATTCCTCAACTTTCTCAGTCTTTTTTGCCACCTGTCCCAGCTTTTTTGGAACCTGTTGCAGCCATAAAATTCTAAGTTAATGATTATTTGCTAAAAACAATAAAGTTGACCAGTTTGAACATTAAATATCTTGTCTTTATAGTGTATTCAATTAAATATAGGGTGAACATGATTTGCAAATCATTGTATTCTGTTTTGATTTATGTTTAACACAAAGTCCCAACTTCATTGGAATTCGGGTTGTAGTTTACAGGCCATCTTACAATAAATTGATTGATTGATTGGTTGAAGATTGGTTCCGTTTGTTCAGTTGTCAGAGTCTCGAGTGTGTTCATCTGCCAGAACACCAGCCGGTGTCACTGATGAGGATGAAGAGTCAGCACCGAGACTTGTGCAACGTGGCTTCCGTCATTCCCAACTGGTCTCTCCATGACTTATGATTATGATCGGTTCGCACATTGTAATTCCGCCCCATGAGAATGGCGAATGAATGTGTCAGTTAAGTGAAAATAACTCCAATGATGTCACAGCGCCACCAGCGATTTAGCAACACTGGCTGGAAGGCGAGTAACTGTTTACCAAGGGGAGAGGCTCATGCAAGGACACCATCCAACTGAATCATGGGAAATGTAGAAGATTTTGATGCCAAGATGAGCTAATTCCATCTTTTTGCTCTTCGTTAAGGTCTTTCCCATTTGGTTTTCAAATAAATCTTACAGTATTCCCCAATTTCTGCAGTGTCAGCACCTTAGAATCTGATGTGATCAGTTTAAGTGAAAAGTCTGTTCTAACACTTAAATCGGCGAGAGCAGTAAAACTGCCATAGATGTACTCTATGCATTCAATTAAATAATCAGGGATACAACCGAATGAGGGTGTACACTGAAAAATGTATTTTTGTGTGGAATATAATTGACTAAAAATGATATGCAGCACTTTCCCCTGCAATAATATTCCATATTTTTGTCACTCATAAATGAAATATACAGTAATTCCTGGAACAAGAGTTGTAATCACACATTTTAACAAAATACATTTCCACACCTACCTAGAGTTACATAGTTACATTCAACATGTATCCATTTATTTTGAATTGGCTTGTTTGACACTTTGTTGCACCTTGTGCAAGTTGAACTACCATTTGAAGCAAAAACCCAAAAAGTGATAGAAAATGTCGCACTACAAGAACGAGTCTGATTATTTTCAAAGGTGTACAGTATATACCAGGGCTTCTCAAACTTTTTGGGTCCAGGGATCCCTTACAGGGGATTAATTTTTTCCCGCCAAGAACCCCCACATAATGCTGACTCAAATGAAATTCAACAAACGTGCATCCCTAAATGCCATAAGGAACATTTCAACCTCAATATTCATAAGACGTTTAAAAGAAAGGAATTTAACCAAATTAGATTGAATTCAATTCCCTGTGTTTAGGTATGACAAGAACGGAGCCTGGTGGAAGTCACTCAAAGAGTCAATCACGTTGAAAATTGCCAAAGACATGCTACCCATTTATAGATTGCAAAAGCAGTGACTGACGCAACATTTGACCCGAGGTATGTGCTGCCATGCCGCAAATACTTTTCCGAGCTCGTCTTGCTTCACCTGTAAAACTCTACATAAGAAAATAGTGTGAGAGAGCTAAATAAAGTGCACACATACAGGGATTACAATCATATCGGAGCTTTTAATTGGTAGGAAGTGGTAATTGTTTAGGATATTTGTTTTATTGGCATACCAGTCCCCATAGGTAGAGGTATCCACGTCTTAAAATGACACGACATAAATGTATTGCTAAATACTTTTTGGGGTACCCTGACCACACAGCATGGAGAACAGAGTACCCCAGTTTGACAACCACTGATTTAAACATAAACATTTTACAAAACTGCACTGTTTTTGCACTGAAAGCACAACATTCCTTATATATTACTTTCCTGCATCCTCGCCCATGCATTCCTGTGTATCAAGAGGATGATCAAATGTAGCATGTTTGTTTCTGTCCCGTGTCCCTTCAAGCTGATCGAGATTATCATTTGTGTTTCTTTCAAGGAAAATCTTCGTTTGTTTCCATGAATCCGAAATGCACTGTAAAAAGTAAAATGTAAAATAGCTACACTTCAAGGCAAAAACCTTCAATAAAGTTCCTTTGAAATGTGTTTTTATGGTCGTTCAATGGCAATAAATACGGTGGAATATTAATTGTAAGATTGTAGCATTCACCTATTAAAGTTCCATGTAAGGACATTTTGGGGGATAAAATTGTTGTATTTATGCATTGAGCACTTCCAGTGGTGAGTAAGAAGTAATGTAGTATAGATACATAGTAAAGTAATACGTGAATATTTATTTTTCTGACTACTTCTGCACCTTGCATTTGAGAACTGATATCTGTACTTTCTACTCCTAAATCAAAATAAGCTTTTTAATCTTTTCAACCTTCATGGATGACGACACGACATAAAAATTAATAGACTAAAAGTAGAGGTAAAGTCAACCATAATTGATTGATTAATTGATTGAGATCTGGAGAAAAAAAAACTGGGACAGGAGCGGCATGGCGGAACATGAAAACCGGGAGCATTGACGATCATGATGCAGCAGAGTCGGAGAACCAAGATATTCCCCATCCATGGCCTTATTTAAGAGATTTATTTTATTTTTTTAATGTTGTTGGCTCCAAAATGAACGCTGGCAAATGACGACGACCTGAGCTCGAGCGGGGATAAAAAACTATGACACTCCAGTTGCAAGGCATAGACTTCGCCTCTACGCTATGCCACCCACTTTTTCTTCTCAGTACAAGTACTACATGTTAATAAGAGAGGTAAACTCTTATTCCGTAATTTTTAAAACAAGTATTGTGTATAATTACAATATATATATATATATATATATATATATATATATATATTATATTTATTTTTAATTATCCATCCATCCATTTTCTGAGCTGCTTCTCCTCACTAGGGTCGCGGGCGTGCTGGAGCCCATCCCAGCTATCATCGGATAGGGCAGGAGGCGGGGTACACCCTGAACTGGTTGCCAGCCAATCGAAGGACACATAGAAACAAACGACCATTCGCACTCACAGTCATGCCTATGGGCAATTTAGAGTCTCCAATTAAATGCATGTTTTTGGGATGTGGGAGGAAACCGGAGTGCCCGGAGAAAACCCACGCAGGCACGGGGAGGACATGCAAACTCCACACAGGCGGGGACGGGGATTGAACCCCACACCTCAGAACTGTGAGGCTGACGCTCTAACCAGTCGTCCACCGTGCCGCCTATTTTTAATTATAATATGTATATATAGGTTTTCTCCGGGTACTCCGGTTTCCTCCCACATCCCAAAAACATGCATTAATTGGAGACTCTAAATTGCCCGTAGGTGTGAACGTGAGTGCGGTTGTTTGTTTGTATGCCCTGCAATTGGCTGGCAACCAGTTCAGGGTGTACCCCGCCTCCTGCCCGATGACAGCTGGGATAAGCTCCAGCACGCCCGCGACCCGAGTGAGGAGAAGCAGCTCAGAAAATGGATGGATATATATA
Source organism: Phyllopteryx taeniolatus (assembly GCF_024500385.1). Lineage (NCBI taxonomy): Eukaryota > Metazoa > Chordata > Actinopteri > Syngnathiformes > Syngnathidae > Phyllopteryx > Phyllopteryx taeniolatus. Next base: position 15,104,885 of record NC_084518.1, read on the forward strand.
TATATATACTTTACATTTGTATTTAAGTACATTTTGATTGTACTTTTTTACTTTTACTTACTAAGTAAAGGAGTTGAATTATTACCTCTGCTTTTACCTGAGTATTCTTTACTCAGGTTTCTGTACTTTAGTCCACAGCAGTGGCAGAACATGCATTTGGTACGTCGGCCTTTAGTGAGTATTTACCCAACTTAATCCACCTCTTACACCACTACCACATCGCAATTATAGATGCAGTAAATACAATACAAAAATGCAATCTAACAGCATGCATCTGTGCCACGTATATCTAGAGCAGTTCAGAATCAATATTCATCTAATAGCAAGAGAAAAACATACATTTAATAAATTCATCATACTCACCAGGGATACTCAGATAGAAAATGTTTGATTGACTAGTCAGATCACATCCTCTCCATTTTGTCAAAGGGGGGGCGGCGAAAGGGCGCCTAGGTGGGGGCACTGGGAGGGGGGGGGGGGCAAGCCCAGTGTTACTGCCCACCCGAGAACTGTCACTGGCTTTTCATTTCACACTGAAACACTATTGGCATTATTTCAGCATTAAAGGAACAACAGTTTGTACATTTTGCACTTCTAGAAAAAAACATATGATTGACCCCTTGCTCAAAAACAGGAGTTCACCTCCCTCTCGCTGGATGCGTCGCATAGTGGTCCCACTGTTCGTGAACGCGGCATGTCACACCAACGAAGAAGAAGGAAGCAGCCAACCGCAGAAGCATCAGGCCGTTGTGGTTTTTCGCAGCAGTGTCATGGCGGCGGTGCGCGGCTTAGGGGTATTGGTGAAATCGGACAGCGGCTCCGACCGCTCCGACTCCTCCGACTCCGAGTCCGACAGAGGTGCCCGCGAGGCCGAACCCATGGAGGTGGAGGAAGGGGAGCTGGAGGCGGAAGACATCTCCGTCAACCGGTCCTTGAAGGAGCTGCTGACGGTAGGTGTCCGCAGTTGGGCCTCACCAGACACGGCGCTGGCGTCTTCTGCGTCCCGAGGAAATGTGCGGGTTAGCCGGCCTGCGTTAGCAACGACCTTCCCTCAGCCCGAGAAACAATCGGTGCCTGTTGTAAACATCAGTTTACTGCATTTATTATGGGTTATTTGAGTCACGTTGGGACGCGGCTGGCAAAATAAAGTCACGCGTTTCTGCCACTTGTTGCCTACTAGCATCATCCTGTGGCGTTGCCTCCAAACTCCCTTCAGGAAAGTGCTCTTTCAACGTTCTTCGCATGTTTAAGAGCTCAAGCGCTTGATTGTTCTTGACACTATTAGATAATTCCGTTGTGCTGTCTAACACCCATTAATTCGGCTCATTCACAATTAGTATATGTATTATTATTTATCGGGTTTTAAGGCTATTTCTGTGTCGTTGCTTCCCTTCACTCGCGTGGGCTTTGGTATAAACAGTTTTAATTTCTCCGCTACTTGCGGCGTTAGTGACATAGCGAATTTAAACGTTTGAGTTGAAGGGTTACTATTCGTACGGATTGAGTTTAGTGATTTGTGTGCGACGAGTGTTTACACTGGGATGAATTAGGATTTGTTTTTAAAGTTCGAAGTCTTCTCAAGATGTTCCCTTAAATTCAGGCATCCACACATTTGTGGCATCATACAATGGCAAGTGGTGAGCACATCTGCCTAAACCCAATTTATAACGTTCAGACGCGAGGCCAACAGTTAATTCATTAATCAACAACTAATCGATTATCAATTTAACTGACAGCTATTTTGATAATTGATTAATCGTATAGAGACCTTGTTTAACTCAAAATTGTCTAAATCCTTGGAATTTCAACCTCTCAATGATAGCAATTCTCAGTTTCTGTAGTTCTCCATGAAAGCAGACTGACGTGCGTTTACTTTGGAAAACAATGATCCATGATGATGATGGTAAACAATGTTGGCTATTTTCCTACATGCACAAACAAGCAACTGAATCATAATTTGTTTGTGCATTTTCAATGTTTTGTTTTAACAAAGGGATGGGTATTAAATTTTTTTTATCAGATTCATCGATTAATCCCAAAAAATTGACAGATTAATTGATTATTAAAATCATTACTTGCAACCCGTGTTCAGACACTTAAAATCTAAAGTTTCGATTTACTGTTGCCCAAATTAAACAGTACCTGGAATTACAATGTACTGCTGTATTTGGTCACTCATTGATTTAGCTGCTTATTAAAATTGAAGCCTTGGCGGAGGCTTGTCCTTGTTTCTACTGCATTGTTTGAGTTCACTCTTCTGGCTCTTATTGATTGAAGATCAAGTTCCCATCCAGGTCAGATCCCCGAGGTCGCGTGTTTGTCACAAGTGGTGATTTGCTCTCTTTGCAGGATACCAGCAGGCGCTATGAGAACAAAGCTGGAGCCTTCATCACCGGGATTGATGTCAATTCAAAGGTTGGGGGGGAAAAAAAAAAAAGAAGACCGCTCCACATGGATGCACATTCTCTGCGGTTATACGTTGAGTGACGTGTTGATTGTGTTTCCACTAGGAGGCCATCGAGAGGAAAGAGAAGCGAGCGAGGCGTTTCCACTTCCAGGGGGAGGTGAGCGCCACTCAGCGCAACATTTTCCTGGATAAAGATGCTGTAAAGAAAGGTAAGAAGTCACGTACACTGCAAAAAGTATAATCTAACCAATCTTAAATATCTCAAATCAAGGCAGAATATACTTATTTGCCAAGATATTTCCTCTTTCTCATTATGACGGGGTGTGGCTGTGTTCAGAATTAACCACTTAGATTCAAACTCATGTTCAATGGAAGTCAGCACACACCTGCTACCAATTAAAGTTCCCGATTACCACCAAATAAAGTTCAGATGTTCTAGTAGACATTTCCTGACATTTTTGTAGTCACATCTTAGAACTCAAGCCGTGGTCTGCAGAAAGCTTCCACAGCATCAAAAGTTAGGAGTCAGGAGAAGGGTTACAAAAGCATATCCAAGGATATAAATGTACCATGGAGCACAGTGAAGACAGTCATCATCAAGTGGAGAGAATAGCAAGATTTGGACGTTTCTCCAAAATCTATGAAAAGACAAGAAGAAAACTGGTACGGGAGGCTGCCAGGAGGCCGACGGCAACCTTGAAGGCAGTGCAGGAATTTCTAGCAAGTCCTGCCAGTTGATTACATTACATTACATTACAATCACCCATCTTTTTCATATGCCTGGGGTAGGGTGGCAAGACGGAAGCCTTATCTTCCAAAGAAAAAAATAATACACAAAGTTTCCCTAATGCTTGTGGGGAAGTTTAACCTTTTTGATCATAATTCCCATAAGGTATGTTTGGTGCAAACACAACAGTGCTCATCACTAGAAGAACACCATACCAAGAGTTGAAGGATGATGGTGGTGGCGGCATCATGCTTTGGGGCTGTTTTTCTTGGCTGGAAATGGGGATATAGTCAAGGTGGAGAGAATTATGTTCCAAATACCAGTCAGTGTTAGTGTTAAACCTTCTGGTTTTGTGCTAGAAAACAAAAACCATGTCAGGAAAAGCCTATTAGAACAGCTGAATTTATTTTGGGATTAATAAGAGGCACTTTAAATGGTGGCACGTGTGCTGACTTTGATCAACATGAGTTTGAATGTGATTGGTTAATTCTGAACACAGCGACATCCTGTTATAAGAGGGTGGGACACTTGTGCAACCACTATCTCAGTTGTTAATTTTTACTTTGCTTCGGTAAAATATTTATTTTTTTCAAATGGGTTGCACAGGTTAGAGGGCACAAGGGTGAAAAAAGTTTTGAAATGATTGATCTTGGTCTAATTTTTTTACATCACAAAAAGAAGTTTGTAGCCTATTCCTTCTTTCATTGCTTTTTTTTTGTTTTTGCCATATAAGCGCTATGAAAATGGATGGTGAACTCCTGAGGTTAATGAATCTTTTGTCTGTTGTAAATGCCTTCAGCCATCCCCAAAATTCGCATGGAGGCCGTCCACGTCACGGGCGTCGATGACATGAGCACCCAGGACGTCTTTGGGTACTTTAAGGAATATCCCCCCGCGCACATTGAGTGGATCGACGACACTTCCTGTGAGCATGCGATTAACCAAATATTTACTTGGTTGTGTAATCTCACACATGATGGGGGGGCAAGCACTCCAGAGACTAACTATTGGTATACAAGCAATAAAAAGTGCATTTTTCATAATATGAACCCTTTAAATTAATACCTGTTGGTTTCCCTAGGCAATGTGGTTTGGCTGGATGACAACACGGCCATCAGAGCATTCATCAACACCAGCCACATGCCTGAGCCTCACGCTGTCGCCACGGATACGGGATGTGTCCACCAGACGGGCAAGCCCAGCAAAAGTCAGTAGAGAAGCAAACGATTACCCAACAGGGTCTGGACAAATGTCTTGACGGGAGGTTTGATCGCAGGTTGTCGGAGTCGAGGGTCGGACGATGATGTTGATGATGACGACGAAGAGGGTGAGGTGGATGAGGAGGTGAAGAAGAGCAGTGAGGAAAGCGCGAAAGACAGCGACGGGGAAGCGGAGCACACGGCGAAGGTGCAGGCTGCTCAGGTAACTGTGTTTTTTTTACAAGAATATTTACAGAAATTCTGACTTGACTATAGGGATGTAACGATACCTATATCTCACGGTTCGGTTGTGTCACGGTCTTTCGGTACGAAAATTATAGCAATATCGTGTGGAAGCTCACAGTATCGCAGGAAGACTCACGGTGGCGCATGCAGGAGATCCGAAAGACCTCTCTTTTTCTTGCCGGCCGATTGCTTCTTGAAGGGCTTTAGTAGTTTACCTGCAGGTTTTTGTGAAAGACTTCAAACCATATATTACTTTACACGTCTATCCAATGTTTACATTCATATACATTGAAAATACTATTAATGCTGCAACAGTAATCATGCTATGCTCATAATAACAAAACTGTCCATTGAGAAATTCTGGTCACCAGTTTGACAGTGTCATCATTTTTATTTATATAGAAATTTTATACTGCCAGCTCACAGTGATTCCTTTGCATAAGTCCAAAATTCAAGTCAAGTAAAAATAACAGGAACACTCGTAATGGCAACACGGGTATAGAAATACAGAAACAGCCAAGTAACAATAAATAAAATAATCATGGGAATCCTTGTTAGTTTCTTTTTCTCCGCTTAGTGATATTCTTAAATTCGGTGGGTCGTCTGATCTGAGGTCAGAGGCGAGGGACCGATGGACCTCTGCTTTACAAAGTGACCGGGACATAGGCTGTGCAAAGCGCCGGTCCGCCAGCGGCCGTTTCTAGCTCTGACGCGCCCCCGTCGTGAACTGCCCAACTCACCTCTTGCCTGATTGATTATGAAGTGACGCTCAAACAGGCAAGGTGCTTTCGAAGTGACGATGATCAATGTGTCCTGCAATTCACATTAGTTGTCACCACTATTTCTTTTATCAGGGGATGAATGTATGCCCCTTATGTAACCTGGTTACAGCTGGCACATCCACTGTTTTATAGGCATAAGTTTCACATTCAACGCATAATTTCAGTTATGTGAGCCACTCAGCTAATCAGTGTATTTTCTGTGATGTCACGTGGGTTACACGGCCAATCAGGTGCTAATATATGGTAACGAGGAAGTGAAGTGAGCGCTCTAGCAACCCTGCTATGCAACGTGCCTATGTATACCCAAAACTACATTTTAAGCACATCGACTCATTATTTTATATCGACACAAGAAAGCAATGGTGTTAAGGCACTTTTGATACCGCAATATCATGATTATTGTGACATTAATACTTAACTACTGTGCTAGTGTAGGTTAGTGATAATAGTGTGTTCTGTCTTGTGTACAAATTCTGGTCATGTTACCGCTGTAAGAAAGGAATTGGGTTGTAAATCCAGGCCCACCATTACATGGAATTGGGATAAAATGACTTGGGACAACAATCACCAAACTGACCTTCTGAGCCACAATATTCATTATGATCATAATTTGGCATATTCAAAGTTTAAAAGTGCTAAAGATTGTATCTGTCGAAGTGTATATCCTGACATTGTGACACATTTCCTTCTCCTATTGCAGTTTTTATTTTATTTGTTGCATGGTATATGAAATGTGATTATGTGAAGCAGTCATTTGAACGATGTACTATCAATATGCTGGAAGACCTTAAATTTGACCCTGGAAAAGAGAAAACATTTGTTCTTTATACAAATAATAAACTAACAACAACATGATGAAATGTAAATGCGCCCTTTGCACAATGGTCATTGCACCGGACTATTGCAATATGAGTCATTCAAACTGCTCTAAGTGCTAGAGGACTCTGCATCTTTTTGCAAAATTGTCCAAAAAAAACAATGTACCGGCATTACCAGATAACTATCAACCCTTTACTGCTCAGTGACTGTTTTTATTTATTTATTTGTTAATGTCTTTATGTCTCAAAAGTGTTCTGTCAATTGATTGTCTGTTGTCGTACTACAGCGGCTCCAACTACCGGAGACAAATTCCTTGTGTGTTTTTTGGACATACTTGACAAATAAAGATGATACTGATTCTGAAATACATTTTAAAAGATTTATTTGTTGCATTATACAACCCCAATTCCAATGCAATAAAAACAGAATACAATTTGCTGCAAGTCATGTTCAACCTATAGTTAATGGAATACACTACAAAGATATTTAATGTTCAAACAGATAAAGTTATTGTTTTTAGCAAATAATCATTAACTTGGAATTTTATGGCTGCAACACGTTCCAAAAAAGCTGGGACAGGGTCATGTTTACCACTGTGTTGCATCACCTTTTCTTTTAACAACATTCAATAACTCTTTGGGAACTGAGGACACTAATTGTTGAAGCTTTGTAGGTGGAATTATTTCCTTCTTGCTTGATGTACAGCTTAAGCTCTTCAACAGTCCGAGGTCTCCATTGTCGTATTTTACGCTTCATAATGCGTCACACATTTTCAATGGGAGACAGGTCTGGACTGCAGCAGGCCAGTCTAGTACCCGCACTCTTTTACTACGAAGCCACGCTGTTGTAACACCTGCAGAATGTGGTTTAGCATTGTCTTGCTGAAATAAGCAGGGGCGTCCATGAAAAATACTTTGCTTGGATGGCAGCATATGGTTCTCCAAAAGCTGTATGTACCTTTCAGCATCAATGGTGCCTTCACAGATGTTACCCATCTTCAAGTTACCCATGCCATTGGCACTAACCCAGCCCCATACCATCACAGATGCTGGCTTTTGAACTTTGCGTCCATAACAGTCTGGATGGTTCTTTTCCTCTTTGGCCCAAAGGAAACGACGTCCACAATTTCCAAAAACAATTTGAAATGTGGACCACAGAACACTTTTCCACTTCGCATCAGTCCATTTTAGATGAGCTCAGGCTCAGAGAAGCCGGCAGTGTTTCTGGGTGTTGTTGATAAATGGCTTTTGCTTTGCATAGTATAATTTCAAGTTGCACTTACGGATGTAGCGTTGAACTGTATTATTATTATTCCTACTTAACTGGCATTGGTTTTCTGAAGTCTTCCTGAGCCCATGTGGAGATATCCTTTTCACATTGATGTCGGTTTTTGACGCAGTGCCGCCTGAGGGATCGAAGGTTACGATTCAATGTTGGTTTTCGTCCTTGCCGCTTACATGCAGTCATTTCTCCAGATTCTCTGAACCTTTTGATGATGTTAACATTGTCCTTAAACTGTTTGTCCTTAAACTGTTTGACTATTTTCTCACGCACTTGTTCACAAAGAGGTGAACCTCGCCCCATCTTTGCTTGTGAATGACTGAGCAATTCAGGGAAGCTCCTTTTATACCCAATCATGGCACCCACCTGTTCCCAATTAGCCTGTTCACCTGTGGGATGTTCCATACAGGTGTTTGATGAGCATTCCTCAACATTTTCAGTCTTTTTTGCCACCTGTCCCAGCTTTTTTGCAACGTGTTGCAGCCATAAAAGTCTAACTTAATGATTATTTGCTAAAAACAATAGTTTATCAGTTTGAACATTAAATATCTTGTCTTTGTAGTGTATTCAATTTAATACAATTTGGAATCATTGTATTCTGTTTTTATTTATGTTTAACACAACGTCCCAACTTCACTGGAATTGGGGTTGTATGTGTACAGCATGTGGAAAATCAGCATACCGTAACATGTTGACCTAATGACAAATGTGCAGTTTAGACTGTTCCTTCATATGACAACCCAGATAAGTGAATGTTCCATATAAAATAAATATAAAGTTGATATAATGTTCAAAAGTCAATGTTCTTTTGTGTTCAAAAGTGTAACTATGAATCTTTTCAGAATCTCACACAATCTAATAGATTGCACCAAGGTCCTATTTAAAGGTCATATTTGGGGAAAAATGTCATGTTTGAGGATACGGCAGAATAAATATATAATATAAAAACGTGGTTAGTGTATTTAAAATGGTATTTATATATCACAGATTTTTACTTATCACGGGGGGTCCGGAAGCTAACGCCAACGATGGCGGGGGGATTACTGTACATACATTTTGTAATTATGTAATGTCGTTACATGTAATTAGTTACTCCCTAACACTGTTGGCCGATACCCGATATCAGGCAATATACAGTATGAAATAAGAACATTGATAGATAGGATATAAATTGTACATGAACATAAATAATAGATGCTAATAGATAATGTTTATCATTAATATTTTTGTTGATATGATCTCAGGGGGACGACCTGTCGCAGGCCGAGACACAATCTCTGCTGAGGAACGACCTGCGTCCTGCCATCAAACCCTTCAAAGGAAACCAGATCCTTCTGCGCTTTGCCACTGAAGGTCTCTCTTAGAGATGCATCTCTGCCCTACCACGTGAGAAAGAGCGGATGTCTGAACTAAACGAGAATTTTTTTTATGTTCGACTTCAGATGACAAAAAGGAGCTGGGTGCTTCCCGCCGCAGTCGTTACTACATGAAGTATGGAAACCCGAATTATGGAGGCATGAAGGGAATCCTCAGCAACTCCTGGTGGGTCCAAACACCTTGTCACCATTTAGAATTTCAGTCGGAATCGAGCCATGCCGCTAATAGTGGAAAAACCACAAGTAATTGATGCCTGACCCCGCCCCCCCAAAAAAAGGTTTATTATTGCCTATATTAATAGTTTAAACTGTAAGTTAATCACAGAATATGATCCCAAAACGGTTAAATATCATCTAAAACTAATCTTACAACCTTATCCTTAAAAATCAATAGCCTTCAGATCTTTGATTTTGAAAAAATTAACCCAAATTGCACGTGTGAATATGGCGACAAGTCTCTGGTAACTTCTCCGCCTCCTCGGTTGAATTTAGCCCCTCCTATGAAATACAAAGCTTGTCTCCAGTTGAAATGTGTCACAAATTCCATGGCATGGCATCAAAGCTGTGTCTAATAGTAGTACAGTAGTTCTTTTAACTTATCAGTTTAATTCTTTCCGTGCCCATGCTTATAACTCAAAACACTCTCAAATCTTTCCCCATTGAAATTAGTTTACTCCCTTCCAGCCCCACCAAAAACACAAAGTATCTTTTTTGTTTTTTTAATGAGAAAAATAGCACTCTACAGTATTATATAACATATAGTAATTATAACATCCAACCACATTCATTCATAGTCATTGTGGGTTAAGTGTCTTGCCCAGAGACATGATGAGGACATGCGCTTAGGAGGGGATACGAACCTCCTGGTTGCAGGAATTACACTTACCCTCTGCACCACACTGGCCCACAAGATGCAGTAATATTAGTCGTTTTTGGCAGAAGATAAAGAATATATGACTGAGTATTGTTAGAATGTCTGTCTACATTTTTTGCTGCACCGTTTGTTAACATATCCTTTGCCTAAACTATTGCCTAATCTATCAAATATTGTAGGTGATTTCGCCAGTAGCCAACCGTGATTGGTGGGGGAACACTTTACACAATCAAGCTTAATAGAGAGTTGTAATACCTATGGTGTGATTGTCATCTTGTGTTTTTCCCCAGGAAGAGGAGGTTCCACAACCGACGGATCCAGCGAGACGTCAAGAGCAAGAAGCCTCTCATTGGCGACAGCATGGGACACACTCCACCGTACACACATCGACACTCTGGTATTTAAAAGAAAAAAACAAAAAAACATGCACAGCAAACAAAACATTTAAGTTGTGACTCATCCGTGTAAAGAAAACAACCAGGAAAGACACCACGACTGACAGACTTCTCTCCACCTCAGCCGACCTGGTCAACCTGCCTGAGGAGCCCATCAAGGAGGAGGAGGAAGAGGAGGAGGAAGACTACGCCGATGAGGACATGGACTCGGACGACCGGGTGGTAGAGTTCAAAGACAAAGGAGACAAAGGTGCCCTGTCCTCTCGACCCCTGCCGGTGGGGCCCCGTAGCAGCCTGGAGCGGTCGCCGCCCCCCTGGTCCGAGTCGGATGAGATGGACTACGACCTGGAGCTGAAGATGATCTCCACGCCGTCCCCGAAGAAGAGCAAGAAGATGACGATGTACGCTGATGAGCTGGAGGGCCAGCTGAAGAGCATTAGGTCAGACCTGCATCATCACTATGTAGCTGTTATGCTTTGATGTTAGAGGTTGCCACAGTTGCCTTTAAAAAAATAATCAAATTATTTAAAAGTAACATTGGAACTTTAATGATTACTTGATTTCAAAAGTATTATAAGGCGTCCCGTCCATTTTGGAGAAAATTTAAGACTTTTAAGTGCGCCTTATGGTCGTGAAAATACGGTAAGTTAGATTCCAAGTAAGGTCTGGAAGGGATCACCCATGCATTCCCTGTATAGTGAGATATCTTGATGGACACCAATAGTGGCACTGTAGTCTATGTGATGTGATGTCAGCCAGTGCTGATCCAGTGTCTTGTCCTGAGCAGAAACAGGGTTGGAGAGTCCGCATCACAAAGCAGGGCAAAGTCCCCGTCACCCAGCAAGGTGACCGACGTGCGGCAGCTGCTCGAGGAGAAGCGACAGGGGCTGTCTCAGCAGCGACAGGAGCTGTCTCAGCACAGACAGCAGCCCCCGGCGGTGAACAGCGGGAAGACAGGTGAGCCCCATTACTGGTTTACAATGTAAAGCACTGGTGTCAAACCCATGGCCCGGGGGCCAAATCCGGCCCGCTGCATCGTTTCATGTGGCCCGCGAAAGCAAATCGTATGCGTCGACTTCATCTCTTGCTAAAATACAAAAACTGCAGATTTAGATTTTGCAAGCATTTAGTTCAGTTTTTTTTTACCAATCCCCCTTTAAAATAAATTTAAAAAGTATTACTGAAAATGTATAAAATTTTTTAGTTTTTTAAACTAGTTATCCGTTAATTTGTTGTGACTATGCAATAATATTTGGGGATCATACATTTGTATGGGTTCATAGTAAGGATGTTCAATATGACTTGTTTTTGGACTGATACTAGTTCAAGTATTCACTCCTAAGTACTCACTGATACCAATATGACTAGTACTTTTAATATATAAAATTTCAATTCACACAATGACAGATAATTGTGAACAAAGATCTTTCTTTCTGACCAACATAATAATTCACCGATGTGTCAAAGGTCGCAGGTAGTGCCAACTACTGCCGATTAGGACTTTTTCAGATTTTTGTCAGATTTAAAAAAAAATAAAAATAAATAAAATAAAATTAATTAAATAAATAAATAAATAAATAAATAAATATATTTTTTTTTGCCTTAAGTATCTGTGGCTGGTATCGGCAGCTTTCGGAAGTACCCTCTACCTTGAAATGAGGCCGGTATCGCCCCAATGCCGACACCTGGTATCGGTACTCGCCCATCCTAGTTCAGTCATAACGGCCCTCCGAGGTAAACCATACCTACGATGGGGCCCACCACAAAAATGAGTTTGACACCTCTGGAGTAAAGGGACACAGCCCTGCTGCGAATAGCAAAAATCTGCCAGTTATTGACGCTAATGTTTATAATTTCCGATAGATGCCGCAAGGTGGGGGCAAAGCACTAGATTTGTCTAAAAGAAACCCCTCCCCTCACTTCAACATAGTCCTTTGGTACAAAGATGACACAAAATGGTGGCAAAACACTACTTTTGTAGAAATTAAGCCCCTTAATTCACTTCAACATAACCAATGCTTTTATTTCTTTGCACAATAACAGTAAATAGGTGTTTTTGGAAGTTAGGTTAAAGAAAATACCGAACCACAAATATGCGGGGGTTCAATTTACAGTGTTTCTCCGCTATATCGTGGTTTATCATGCGGTTTCCAATGGGTTAAGGTTAGGATTAGGGTGGGTTAGGGTTAGTGGGAAACATTAACGCCGCCACACTTAAGTCACATGATACTTTTTTCGTCTGGAAGCAGTAGGGCATGTTCTAGAGGACAGGTGTCAAACTCGAGGGCTGAGGGCCAGATCCGGCCCGCGACTTCATTTTATGTGGCCCGCAAATGCAAATCATGTGCATCGACTTCGTTTCTTGCTAAAATGCCAAAATTGTTACAT